>NC_057812.1:681905342-681915669 GCF_018294505.1 Triticum aestivum | reverse complement strand
CGCACCGCCGCCCGTCATCGCTCGCCGCCACCACAACTCGCCGCCGGCTGCTTCATTCGCCGGCGCCGCCGAGCTCCCTCGCCGCCACCACTCACCGGCAATCGCTTCACCCGGATGGCCCCAACCTCCTCGCGCCGCCTCGCGCCCTCCTCCATCCTCTTCGGTCATCGCCGGAGTCGCGAGCTCGCCAGAGAGATCCGCCGCCCGGATCTGGTGAGGCTGGACCAGATCCACCAACGCATCAAACCAAACGGCCTCCCCGCGTCCCGATCCGCTCCGTCCCGGATCCCTCCGTCCCGCGTTGACTTTCGCGGAGGTAAAAATTTCACCAAGTCCTCGAAGTTTCTAGATTCATGTGCCCATTTTCATCATGCCATAACTCTGCACTCGTAGCCCCGATTCATGCATGTAGCATATCAAAATGTTCGCCTCGACGAGTACATCATTTCATCTGATTGCATCATTTTCATTTGAGCTCATCTTGATGCCCGAAATGCTGTTGGAAGAGGGCTATGTGATGAATTTGTCAGATCTGTTTCAGCAAATGACCTTTTGTCATTTTTGCCATGATTAATGTGTGCATGCTATGATCCTGAGCTCTACATGTGTTTTGTTAAATGTCATGCCATCTTTACTGGGGTGTATTCCATGTATTTTTGTGATATTTGTGGTGACTAGCAAAAGCATGCAAAGTAGCGTAATCGTTGATGCTGATTTCAGGGACTTAGAATTTCACAAAGTCCTTGTCCTGATTTTGTTGTTATGCCATATGTTCATGTTGTTTCCTAGTGATCGGTGCCTCTTTTGAGGATGCTCAGTACAGATGTTTTGTTAACATTGTGGTGCTCTATCCATCCGTGTCTTTGTTTGCAATCATGGAGCACAATAACTTGAGCCAATCGAGCTCTACTTTTGCCATAAAATGATCCTGGCAGATTGTTGACATGTTTAGCGATTTTGCCGAGGATGTTGCTATTGATCCGTGCATGCTATGTTGTTGTTCTTGCCATGTCTAGCTTCTATGCTATGTATTCTTGATGGGTGTATGCTTAGTTTGTCATGCCACGCTCTGTAGTGAGTGCACCGAGCTCGTAAACATGCCTACTCGTTAACTGTTTTGCCATGCTCCAGTTTTTCACCAAGTCTGAATCTGTTTAAGTTTTTGCTATGTTCACATGCTTGCAATTGTATTTTCCGATCCCTTTTGGCTCAAGGTCACTAAGGGACATTTGTTATATTCTTAGAGTAGCTTCCTCATGATAAATTCTATAGCATGTAGTTATCATACTCTAAAATTTGCTTCCTCATGATAAATTCTAGACTTGTGTTAATTTCACAAAGTCTTTAACCTGTTATCTTTTGCACTTTTGCCATGCTTGTTTGAACCTGTTATTGAGTGAATTAGCCGTAGCTCAGTGTTCATCTTTTGTCAAGCTTCATGAGTGAATCCCTGCCATGTATTTTGTTGTCATATTTGAGTGTTGTAGCATATCTATCTTGATGCATTTAGAAGGCTACTTGCTGATTATCGCAGTCCGGCGCCATATTTGTTTTGCTTGCCATTTCCAAACCGTGCATCCGATTCCGGTGATCTTTATATCGATTTCAACTGAAATTAACTCACCTTTTTAGTGGCACTCTTGGATTTCCAAGTTGAGGCCAGGTTCAATCATTCCTTTCCAAATCATGCATATGCATCACATACCGCATCCCGCATATCATACCATGTTCGTGCGTTGGTTGTTTACTATGTTATGTGCTTCTTTCTGGTGTTGCTTCTTCGAGTTGGTTCCGTTAACGTCGTGTTTGTGAGGACCCGTTCGACTACGTCCGTTTGTCTTCTTCATGGACTCGTTCTTATTCCTTGCGTGATTTTAGGCAAGATGACCATACCCTCGAAATCACTTCTATCTTTGCTTGCTAGTTGCTCGCTCTTTTGCTATGCCTATGCCGCGATACCTACCACTTGCTTGTCATGCCTCCCATATTGTTCAGCCAAGCCTCTAACCCACCTTGTCCTAGCAAACCATTGTTTGGCTATGTTACAGTTTTGCTCAGCCCCCTCTTATAGCGTTGTTAGTTGCAGGTGAAGATTGGAGCTTGTTCCATGTTTGGGACATGGATATTTTGTTGGGATATCACAATATATCTTATTTAATTAACGCATCTATATACTTGGTAAAGGGTGAAAGGCTCGGCCTTATGCCTAGTGTTTTGTTCCACTCTTGCCGCCCTAGTTTTCGTCATATCGGTGTTATGTCACTAGTAGAAAAGGGGGCAACGGTCCAAGCCGAGTCAGCCCACTAGTCCCGGTTCAGTCTAGAACCGGGACCCATTGGGGCATTGGACTCGGTTCGTGAGCCCAGGGGGCCGGCCGGGCCATGTGGGCCGTTGGTCCCGGTTCGTCTGCACCTTTTGTTCTTGGTTGGTGGGACGAACCGGGACCAATGGCCTCGCTCCTGGCCCACCACCATTGGTCCCGGTTGGTGGCATGAACCGGGTCCAAAGGCTCCCCCCACTAGTAGAAAAAGGGTCAAACGTGAAGCACATTAGTGCCGGTTTGTATTTGAGCCGGCACTAATGTATACATTAGTGCCGGTTCCAACGGCTAGCCGGGCCGCTTTCATTAGTACCGGTTCGTGGCGAACCTTTAGCACCGGTTCGTGCCATGAACCGGTACTAATGAGAGTGGTGGCAGGATGTTGTCAGACAGGTGCCCCTCCAGCCCCTTTAGTACCGGTTCTTGGCACGAACCGGTACTAAAGGTCGTCCTACATAAACCCTTCGTCCACCCGAGCTCGCTCTGTTCTTCCCCTTTCCCCTCTCCTCTCTGTTCTTCCCCTCTTCCTCTCAAGCCAAGAAAAAGAAAAGATAAGGAAGCGAATGCATCGTATGATGAGCCAAAGAGGCACATAGTTCTTTCTGGGAAGAGAAACATCGTGGGAGTGGATGACAAGACAGACAAGTCAGAAGATTATGAAAAGTTTTATGAAATTGTTCCATTCACAGTGAATATTGACCCGAGCATCCCATTAAATGATGAAGATTTTCCATGGCTACGACGCAAAAGGACACATGCGAAGAAAAAGTTTCACACCCAAAGATCCGTGATGTGATCGGCTTAACTATCATCACTTTCTTCTGTGTTTCACACCCAGGAGGGAATCTCTGTAATAGTTAGGGTAGCTAGTTATGTGTTTTGGCATTTGAAACGCGAAGAAATTTTATGTGCAAGCAAATTCTTTCATGCATTTATTGATTTTTTCAGCTAAATGACCCTGAAATTGAAAAGCATTTCAAATGAACTCAGAAAAGGATGAAAGTTGGCATGGTATCATAATTTCACCCACATAGCATGTGCAAAAAAGTAGAGAGGGTTACCGCAAAAACTGGATGCACTTCGTGTACAAAATGGACAATCTGTTTCGAAGTATCAGGGTTTCGGACGAAAACTCATCCGTTACAAAGGCATTTCATTTTTTAAATAACCTAAGCATTACCAAATTGAATATAATGATAAAACACACTAATATTAAACATAAGAAAAAAGAATCACTGAAAAATCTATTTTCAAAGATAAGTTATTCACAAAAATAAATAAAGCAAAAAAATAAGAAAAAAAAGCCCACCTACTGGGCCACAGCAGCCTGCATACGACTAGAAACACAAATTCAAGTTGGGCCAGGATGCAGGCCCGCTAGCCCAGTAGGCCCAACAGGGCATCGCAGAAGAGGTAGGCCCAGAAGGCCTGCTTAAGAGAGGAGCTCGAGACAGCAGCGACGGCGGGGCTTATAAGCAGGTGCGAGTGCCCCTCGGCTAGCGAGGTGGGACTAAACTTTTGTGCCCCTCGCCTGGCAGTGCACACCCTTTAGTACCGGGTCGTGGCACCAAACGATACTAAAGAGGGGGCCTTTAGTACCGGTTGGTGGCTCCAACCGGTACTAAAGGTTCCTTCTATATATACATCACTTCGAAAAATTTCATTCTCCCTCTGTTTCTTCCCGATCGATCGACGCCGTCGCCGCCCCCGTCCTACGCCGCCCCCGTCGCGCGCTGTTTACGTCGCCGCCCCCATCCTCGTCGCCGCCCTCATCCCCGTCGCCGCCCCTGTCCCCGTCGCCGCCCCCGTCGCCGTCGCCGCCCTCGTCTCCGTTGCCGCCCCGGGCCCGTTCCCGTCGTGCCGTCCCCGCGTCGCCGCTCCGTCACGCCCCGGCCCGTCGCCGCCCCGGCCCGTCGCCTCGCCGTCGCCGTCGCCCCGCTGTGAGCTCTCCCCCTCTAACCCCTCTTCCTCGCCCCCGGTGGCCACCATGGGCGCCGCCCCTCCCCGAGCCCATACACACACACAAGCATGATGAACACACACACACGCACATTTCCTTAAGTTAATTAGTATATACGTATTTTGTATGTTTAATTAGTTTAGATTTTTAAGATTATTATTTTTTCACTAGTATATATGTATGAATTCATGTTAGATGGATATAATTAGTGTTTAATTAGTATGGAATTTTTTTATATAATGCTGTTTTTCTGTTTTTAATGGATGTATAGAAGTTGTTTTTTCTGTTTTTAGTGTTAGATGCTTAATTAGTATGAAATAGCATATAGAATTTTGACACATGCAATGATAGCATAACTAGTGTTACATTTGCATATAGTATTTGTTGTCGATGATGCCCGGCGCGCATCCTCGCCGTCGACCCGTTCGCGATGACGTCCTGCTTGAGAGGACCCATCTCCGGGACTGGGCTCCGCCGGGCTGGCACTGGGAGGTGCTACCTTCAGGGGCGCGACGCTTGGTGAGGAACCCGGCCCCGGGTCCCGTCGTCGACCCTCATCTCCTTTGGTGGCATTCGCGTGGGCCACTTTCGGTGCGGAGGGAGCCAGCCCCACCGGAGGTGGTACGTCGCCGTGTCAGGGAGGAGGACGAGCACGTCCATCGCTACATGGCTGCTATGGACGTCAGGTTCTCCAATACCTGGCAGGTTCTTTGGGGAGATCACCCGAGCTATGATCCAGTGATGGTTCCTTCCCTTTGGTTGTCCACTGCCTAGATTACTCTCTAGTATTCGATCTTTATTAGCTAGCTAGCTAGTGATGTATTCGATATATAATATTCGAGATGATTTATTCGAGATTATATATATTATTTGAGACGATGTATTTGAGATTATATCTATTATTCAAGACGACGTATTCGAGATTAAATCTATTATTTGAGACGATGTATTCGAGATTATATTTATTATTCAAGACGATGTATTCGAGATTATATCTATTATTCGAGATTATACTAAATTGTTTTATATTTCTTTTGGCATAGTTAAATAAAAGCTATGGCGGACAATACCGACAGAGAGAGAGAACAGACCATGTTCGATATCATACGCGGGCCAGATGATGATCAGAATGAAGAAGATTTTCACGGCTCCGAATTTCTAAACAACACCGGAGAGGGTGATATGATATTTGATCGCGACAGAACATTTTAGTACCGATTGGTGTTACCAACCGGTACTAAAGGGCTCCCGGCCCCTGGAGCTGGCTCGTGCCACGTGGTTGCCCTTTAGCACCGGTTCATGCTGAACCGGTACTAAGGGGGGGGGGTCCTTTAGTGCCAAAACGTTAGTGCCGGTTCCTAAACCGGCACTAAAGGGACTTACGAACCGGTGCTATTGCCCGGTTCTGCACTAGTGCCTTTAGTCCCGGTTCATGCCACCAACCGGGACCAATGAGGTGCCTATATATACCCCCTCGCGTAAGAGCAAAGCACACTGCTCTGGTTTTTTTCTGGCCAAGGGGGAGAGGGCTTGGTGGTGCTCTAGCTCACCTCCTATGCACACAAGGTGTTCGATGGAATGCCCGAGCCACACTACTTAAGCTTTCTCCTCTCCAAGCTCGACCTTCAAGCTCCATTTTCCTCAATATTTGTCTAGGTTTAGCGGTCCGTCACGCCCCGTCCCCGTCTTCACCGCCGTCATCACCCGCGCCGAGCTCATTGCCGGCACCACCGTGGTGAGCCTCTTGTTATTATCTTCTTTTTGAAAGGAAAAATATTCTTACTTGTATGTTTACATAGATACTTGTATTATTTTCTCACTTTTATTACTGCATCTTATATAGTGCGATGGTTTTGGTATCCGCCCCCGTCGGCCCTCATCCTGTCTATGATTCGGATGTGGTATATATATTATCTTTATAACTATTGGTTCATTTATTGTTTATGAAAATTATGCCGACCAACGTGACATAGATTTTATTTATGTAGGATGTATGTGAATCGGAAATTCCAACCGACCCTATTGTCGAGAGGTTAAATTTAGTTGAAGAAGAAAACAATTTGTTGAAGGAAAAAATTGAGGAGGATAAGATGATATTGGAGTTGCATGTTGTGGATGTCGTCGATGATCACAAGATCAAGATGGATGCAATGCGCTTGAAGATTAGAAAGATAAAAAAATATGCCATTCATACCGAGGCTTGGTATCATTATGCCGTTGGATCAAATGTTACCTTGGTTGCGATTATGATCGCATTTGTTTTCGCATTGAAATGATTTACATAGTTTCAATGTATGGTTTAATTAATTAGATGCTCTGGAGAGCTATATGTTGTTAGATGAGAACTATGTATGTACTTTGGTTTTAATGTGATGATGAACTTTTATTAATTTGGACACTTAATTATATATAACGCACGCAGATGAACCGGCAATGGATGAACGGTGACATACACACCTCCGAGTACATTAAGGGCGTGCATAAGTTTCTCGATGCGGCTGAGGCAAACAAGCTGAATGGGTTTATGTGTTGTCCATGCACTAAATGTGGGAATACAAGGTCTTACTCTAACCAGAAAATCCTTCACTCCCACCTGCTTTACAAGGGTTTCATGCCACACTATAATGTTTGGATGAGGCACGGAGAAATAGGGGTTATGATGGAAGACGGAGAAGAAGATGAGTATGATGACAACTATGTGCCCCCTGAATACAGTGATGCTGCAACGGGGGGAGCTGGTGAAGATCAAGAGGAACCAGACGATGTGCCCGATGATGATGATCTCTGCCGGGTCATTGTCGATGCAAGGCCGCAATGCAAAAGTAAAAAAGAGAAGCTGAAGTTCGATCGCATGTTAGAGGATCACAAAAAAGGGTTGTACCCCAATTGCGAAGATAGCAACACAAAGCTCGGTACCATACTGGAATTGCTGCAGTGGAAGGCAGAGAATGTTGTGGCTGACAAAGGATTTGAGAAGCTACTGAAAATATTGAAGAAGAAGCTTCCAAAGGATAATGAATTGCCCGATGGTACATACGCAGCAAAGAAGGTTGTATGCCCTCTAGGATTGGAGGTGGAGAACATACATGCATGCCCTAATGACTGCATCCTCTACCACGGTGCATACAAGGATCTGAACGCATGCGCGGTATGCGGTGCATTGCGATATAAGATCAGATGAGATGACCCTGGTGATGTTGACGGCGAGCCCCCCAGGAAGAGGGTTCCTGCGAAGGTGATGTGGTATGCTCCTATAATACCATGGTCGAAACGACTGTTCAGAAACGAAGAGCATGCCAAGTTGATCCGATGGCACAGAGAGGACCGGAAGAAAGACGGGAAGTTGAGAGCACCCCCTGACGGGTCGCAGTGGAGAAAAATCGAGAGAAAGTATTGGGATGAGTTTGCAAAGGACCCAAGGAATGTATGGTTTGCTTTAAGCACGGATGGCATTAATCCTTTCGGGGAGCAGAGCAGCAATCACAGCACCTGTCCTGTGACTCTATGTATGTATAACCTTCCTCCTTGGATGTGCATGAAGGAGAAGTTCATTATGATGCCAGTTCTCATCCAAGGCCCTAAGCAACCCGGAAACGACATTGATGTGTACCTAAGGCCATTAGTTGAAGAACTTTTACAGCTGTGGAATGGAAACAGTGTACATACGTGGGATGAGCACAGACAGGAGGAATTTAACCTAAAGGTGTTGCTGTTTGTGACCATCAACGATTGGCCCGCTCTCAGTAACCTTTCAGGACAGACAAACAAACGATACCACGCATGCACACACTTTTTAGATATCACTTAAAGTATATACCTGGACAAATGCAGGAAGAATGTGTACCTGGGCCATCATCGATTTCTTCCGACCAACCATCAATGTAGAAAGAAAGGCAAGCATTTCAAAGGCGAGGCAGATCACCCGAAGAAGCCCGCCATGCGTACCGGTGATCACGTACTTGCTATGGTCAATGATTTACATGTAATCTTTGGAAAGGGTCCCGGCGGACTAGCTGTTCCAAATGACGCTGAGGGACACACACCCATGTGGAAGAAGAAATCTATATTTTGGGATCTACCCTACTGGAAAGACATAGAGGTCCGATCTTCAGTCGACGTGATGCACGTGACGAAGAACCTTTGCGTGAACCTGCTAGGCTTCTTGGGCGTGTATGGTAAGACAAAAGAAACACCTGAGGCATAGGAGGACCTGCAACGTTTGCACGAAAAAGACGACATGCCTCCGAAGCAGTATAAAGGTCCTGCCAGCTACGCTCTTACGAAAGAAGAGAAAGAAATCTTCTTTGAATGCCTGCTCAGTATGAAGGTCACGACTGGCTTCTCGTCAAATATAAAGGGAATAATAAATATGCCAGAGAAGAAGTTTCAGAACCTAGAGTCTCATGACTGCCATGTGATTATGATGCAACTGCTTCCGGTTGCATTGAGGGGGCTTCAACCAGAAAACGTCCGATTAGCCATTGTGAAGCTATGTGCATTCTTCAATGCAATGACTCAGAAGGTGATCGATCAAGAAATCATACCAAGGCTAAGGAGTGATGTGGCGCAATGTCTTGTTAGTTTTGAGCTGGTGTTCCCACCATCCTTCTTCAATATCATGATGCATGTCCTAGTTCATCTAGTCGACGAGATTTTCATCTTGGGGCCCGTATTTCTACACAATATGTTCCCCTTTGAGAGGTTCATGGGAGTCCTAAAGACATATGTCCGTAACTGCGCTACGCCAGAAGGAAGCATCTCCATGGGCCATCAAAAAGAGGATGTTATCGGGGTTTGTGTTGACTTCATTCCTGGCCTTAAGAAGATAGGTCTCCCTAAATCGCGGTATGAGGGGAGACTGAATGGAAAAGGCATTCTTGGAAGTGACTCAATAATATGCATGGACGGATATTCTTGGTCTCAAGTACACTACACAGTTCTACAGAACTCTACCTTGGTGACCCCGTATGTCGATGAAAATAAGAACAGTCGCGCTCCAAACACCCGGAGCAGTGCGACGACTGGATTACATGTGAACACATCAGGACATTCAGCGGTTGGTTGGAAACACGTCTCAGAGGTGAAAACACTGTTTGTGACGAGCTATACTTGTTGTCCAGGGGACCATCTTTGACTGTATTGACTTACAAAGGATACGAGATAAATGGGAATACATTTTACATGATCGCCCAAGATCAAAAGAGCACCAACCAAAACAGCGGTGTCTGCTTTGATACAGCAACCGAGAGCGGAAAGGACACATATTAGTGGACATATGGGAACTTGACTAAGGACATGATTTTAAAGTCCCTTTGTTTAAGCGCAAATGGGTCAATCTGTCAGGAGGCAGGGTACAGGTAGACCCACAGTACGGAATGACGACAGTGGATCTGAAAAATCTTGGGTACACTGACGAACCGTTCGTCCTAGCCAATGATGTGGCACATGTTATCTATGTGAAGGACATGTCTACCAAACCGAGAAAAAGAAAAGATAAGGAAGCGAATACATCATACGATGAGCCAAAGCGCCTCATAGTTCTTTCAGGAAAAAGGGATATCCTGGGAGTGGGCGGCAAGACAGACATGTCTGAAGATTATGAAAAGTTTCATGAATTTCCTCCCTTCAATGTCAAGGCTGACCCAAGCATCCTGATAAACGATGAAGATTATCCATGGTTACGGCGCAATAAGCAAATGACACAAGCAAAGAAAAAGTGAAGACTTTCTCCTGTAACTATTATGATGATACCATGCCAACTTTTTAACACACGAGTATGCTATGCCAACTTTTTCAGAATAAATTTGAAAACTATGAATTTAGGTCGAATTTTCTCTATAGGTGCATCTATGTTCATTTTTTTAGTAAAGTTAATCACAAACTTGTGATTCACACAAATTTCAAAGAATTCAAATTTTAACTATTCAAATTTGAAAACTAATGGCACTAATTGAAAGTTTATAATTTTTCTAAAACTAATGGCACTAACAGAGAGTTTATAATTTTGCTGACCTAAAAGCAAAAAGAATTAAAAAATAAAGCAAAAA
>NC_057812.1:681903934-681904778 GCF_018294505.1 Triticum aestivum | reverse complement strand
ACTAATGGCACTAACAGAAAGTTTATAATTTTTCTAAAACGAAAAGCAAAAAGAATTAAAAAATAAAGCAAAAAACAAAAGAAAATAAATAATGCAGAAAACAAAACAAAAAACTAAATATAGCAACAATAAGTAAAGAAAACAAAAAAAAATAAAAAAAGTGCCTCCTACTGAGCCCCCACGGCCTTAATACGACTAGAAACCCTACCATGGGCAAGGATTCAGGCCCATAGGAGACCCAGTAGGACCACAGGCACAGACAGCGGATTTAGGCCCATAAGCCTGCAGTAGAGAGGAGCTCGAAATAGTCGGTTCGGCAGAGGTTATAAACCACTCCAAGCCCCTCTCGGCTAGCGAGGTGGGACTAAACATCCCACCGCACTGCGCCAGTTCTAGCACACAACCTTTGGTCCCGGTTGGTGCCACCAACCGGGACTAAAGGGGTGCATTGGTCACGGTTCGTGGCACCAACCGGGACTAATGCCCCCCTTTAGTCCCGGTTGGTGCCACCAACCGGGACCAAAGGCCGTGACTTCCCGCCCTTTGGGCTGCTGAAAAGAGGCCTTTGGTCCCGGTTGGTGGCACCAACTGGGACTAAAGGGAGCATTGGTCCCGGTTTGTGCCACGAACCGGGACCAAAGCCTTTGCTATATAAGCAACACTTGGGAAAATTTCAGATTTCCCTCACCAGTTGCCCCCAACGACGCCGACCTCCTCGACGCCGCCAGGCTGCCCATGCTCGCCATCGCCGTTGCCCCGCACCCCTGCCCTGTGCTCGCCGTTGCCTCCCATTCCTCGTCACCGTCGCCCTGCCCCTGCCACGTCCTGCCCCCGCGCGCCGGCG
>NC_057812.1:681891831-681902322 GCF_018294505.1 Triticum aestivum | reverse complement strand
CGAACATGAGAGGAAGAAGAGGATAAAAAAAGAAGAGGAAGAAGAAGAAAAGAGGAGAAGAAAGAATAGGAGTTCTTCTCCACAATTCTTTCTTCTCCTCTATTTTTTTCTTCTTCTTCCTCTTTTTTTATGGGGAATGAGGGTCGAGAGGGGATCTAGGGTGGCCGAGGGGTCAAGGGTCGAGAGGGGGTCGACGGTCGCCGAGGTGTCGAGGGTCGAGAGGGGGTCTAGCCTCGCCGAGGGGTCGAGGGTCGTCGAACATGTGAGGAAGAAGAGGATAAAAAAGAAGAGGAAGATGAAAAAAAGAGGAGAAGAAAGAATAGAGGAGTTCTTCTCCTCTATTCTTTCTTCTCCTCTCTTTTTTTCTTCTTCTTCCTCTTTTTTTTATCGGGAACGAGGGTCGTCAAGGGTCAGGGTCGCCGAGCGGTAGAGGAAACCCTAAATAGCAAGTATAGTCGATGTGAGATACATGTGGACATCGGTGTCAGACACTACATCCACATCCCACAAGTGACGCGAGCTTCGACGCCCACGTCACTTGTGGGACGTGGATGTAGTGTCCGACACCGACGGCCACATGTACCTCACACCCACGATACTTGCTATTTAGGGTTTCCTCTACCGCTCGACGACCCTCGTTCCCGATAAAAAAAGAGGAATAAGAAGAAAAAAAGAGAGGTGAAGAAAGAATAGAAGAGTTCTTACTCCTCTATTCTTTCTTCTCCTCTATTTTTTTCTTCTTCCTCTTCTTTTTTTATCCTTGAAGCGTTGTCGAGGCCACCCCAAACCCTAGAGAAGCAGCATCGAGGCCACCCCAAACCCTAGAGAAGCAGCATCGAGGCCACTAATTAATATTAGTTCTACGTTTGCCACTAATATATCCATCTGTCATGTTTGAATAATAATTTCCATGTTGTAAATATTTGTAGAAACTATGGACACCGCCCGAGACTAAGTACAAGAAGAGTTGTTGGGGGACATAATCGCACGAGGAAGTGATGCCGTCTGCTCGTTGTTTCTCAATGACACCGATGGCCTGGAAGCAGCTGGCTATGATTATGATGGCTCCAGTGACCTAATGCCGGTGCAAGAAGGTGACCGTGAGGACGGCTCCGGTGACCCAATGCCGGTGCAAGAAGGACACCGTGATGACGTCTGCGGTGACCGAACCGAGTCCGGCCAGGTATATATATTAGTTAAGCTTGTGATGACTAGCTAATTGATGCATTCATTGTTTTGGTATGTACACATATTAATTAAGTCTTTGTTCTTTTTTCTAGCCCTCCAGATCGAGCACAACTTCGGTAAAGAGACGAGGCCCGAAGAAAAAGTTGAGCTCGGATGAAAAGTTTGAGATCATAGCAATCGCACCCGACGGCCAACCGATTGAACCCCTCCGGACAAAGAGCGCATTTGTTGCTCAGTGCGGGGTTCTGGTTAGGGACAAGATCCTGATCCGCATCCATCAATGGTTAAAGCCGGCTACAGAAGACCCTGAGGTGTCTTGTGTCAATGATATGCAGAAAAATGATCTTTGGACTGAGCTGAAGTCAAATTTCACCCTGCAGCTAGAGGATGATCCGGAGAAGCCAGTTAAAGAGCACTTAATCAAGTATTTTGCTCTTAAGAGGATGGCAGAACTATTCAGGAGGTGGAAGAAAGAGCTGAATAATTTTGTCGAAAATAAAGAGACACCAGAATTCAAGGGCAGATATGAGAAGATCATAGATCACTAGCCCGCATTTGTGGCCCACAAGACGTCGGAAAAGAGTAAGAAGATGTCGGCGACAAACAAGCAAAATGCTGCGAAGAAGAAGCATCACCATCGTATGGGGTCAGGTGGCTACCTTGTGGCCCGGCCTAAGTGCGCCAAGACTGAGAATGATCTGGTTGATAAAGGGATCGAACCAGAGACAATTAACTGGCCAGACCGTTGCCGGACTTGGTTCTTCCGGGCTGGCGGAACCTTGGAACCTGTATCAGGGAAGTGCATTTGGACGAACAATCAAATGGACATACCAGTCAAGAAGCTTCAGCAGTATATCGAAGCAGCGCAGCAAGGGACGTTCGTTCCAGACAGAGAGAACGACAAGCTCACAATGGCCCTCGGGAATCCTGAGCACCCTGGACGGACACGAGGCACGCTAGGTTCCATTCCGTGGAAGGTTGGGTTTCCGGATGCAGGCGGTTACAAATGCTACGAGAGGAGGAAGAAAGTGGAGCAGACCCAACTGCAGGCGCTGCACACTAGGGTACAAGCGATAGAGGAACGAGAAGCAAATCGCAGCAAATGAACTATCGAAGCTTCACCCGAAGCTACCCCGCCATCTCAGCGGAGAAGCAGCGTGGCTTCCACCGAGCTGCTTCAGCCGGAGCACGGAGTCTCAAAATTTCCACCTTATGACGCAATGGATTAATATGAAGGTCAAGGCGGCTGTTGGATCTGTTTTTCCTACTGAACCCGGCGCAACTGTTCACTGTTGGCCGATTCCAGAAGGATATGCTAGGGTGAAGGTGGATGAAATAATGGAGGGATTGGAGGACCTCCAGCTTGACCACCCTACCAGTGAAGGGGAGACTCGGCTGGGTTCTGCTCTGAAGACTCCATGCCTATGGCGGAAGGAGCTCATCAACCTTCCGAACTGGACGCCTCCGCCTCCTCCTCCTCCTCCGGCGAGTCAGGGCAATCCGCCTCCTCCACCGCCTCCTCCTCCGATGAGTGACGATCAGGGCACTCGGTCGGCTCCTTCTCCGGTGCGTGGCGGCACTCCGCCTCCTTCTCCGCCTGCGCCGGCGCACCCGAGCAGCCAGCCTCCTCCTTCTCCGCCTCGTCAGCAAGGGCAGAAGAGACCTGCCGCCGCTCCGTCTGCTCCGGCACATCGTAGTCCTTCTCTTCTGCCTTGTAAGAAAGTAAACAAGACAACCGCTCAGTCTGCTCTGCCGGCGTCTAGTAGAACAGCCAGAGGTGGGAGGACATACAGATTCGGTCCTTCTCTGAAGACTCCAGAGAAGTTACCATACGAGAGGACCCCGGAGGATAACACCGAGATCGCGCAAGAAGAAGTGAGGAACTTCTTTGAAGGGGTGAAAGCAAAGAAACATCCACCTCCGGAGGAGAAGGTAGATCCGGTGAAAGCGAAGCGCACTCTGGCTGCCCTGACAAAACCACCCAAGACACTGCCGAAAGGCAACTATGAGCGCATTATTGGAAAGGAATTTGTCGAAGCGGAGCGGTCGGGAAGTACTGTCAGTGATCAAAGGCTGAAAGAACGACGAGCTGGGAAACAAATTGCCCAGCTCGGTGAACAAGCGATGCTATCGTGCCCCCCGCTCAAGGTGCCTAGCGACATCGACGCTAATGATCCGAGGATGGTGCCCGGTTATAGAAATCTTGGAGATTACCTGCCCGACGATGTACATTATGATTTCATGGAGGTGCAGATACAAAGATACGAGTACGGGAAGCCTCTCGTCAAAGATGAAAGGTCACTATCAACGATGATGCGAAGATTGCATGATTGGTACTTGAAAATCTGCAAAGAGTCTTGGGGGAGGAGTACTTTGTATGCGAGAGTTAAAAAGGAGCATGACCTCGTTGGAATTGAACTGTTGCATGTTCCATTTGAGGAGTTCTTTCAGTTTTTCAATCAATTGGCCCTTGATAAAGCAATAGTCACCTGCTACTATCTGTAAGTAGTACTACTTCTGTCATAAAGTCTCTCTATATAGCTCAGCTCTTTCATTGCATGTATTTATAATTATCCTCACTATATTATGCAAATTGAAGATCGCCGAATTGAAGAAAAGAAAAATCGGTGATATTGGGTTCATTAACACAAATCTCATAGATGCAACTCAGGTGAAATTTCATGCCGCAGATACCGAGGCCAACTTGCTATGATCGTTGGTAATAAATGAAAACAAAGATATAATACTCTTTCCTTACAACTTCAAGTGAGTGTTACTGTCTTATGCATATTTGGTTTCCCTTATATATTAGTCAAGGTTATAGTAATGTAATTGATGAGTTATGTATGCGTGAGCAGTTTCCACTATATTCTCCTAGAGATTAAGCTTGAGCAGGGACTAGTAACTATCTTAGACTCAAGACGAAAAGATCCCCAGGACTATGCGGACATGACTCAAATGCTCGAGAAGTAAGTTAAATCGATCATTATCCACCATATCAGCAACTTTATTCATTTCCTGATATATCAAGTAATTGTTTTCTTTGTCTGGCAGGGTTTGGAAAAAAATCACCAAAAAAGCTCCGGGACTCCCGAAGAAGCTGCAATTTAGACACCCGAAAGTAAGTACTATAGTAGCATGTTCCGCACATCTCCTATTGATTCAAGCGCTAGTATCATCAATACCATTTGGCATTCTTTCTTATCAGTTTGATTGACCTCTATTTCTTGTAAATTGGTTGTGGTAGGAACAAGGGAATGATTTCTGCGTATACTACATTTGCGAGTCCATCCGCCACACGACCTGTGAGCGGGGCTACTCTGACGAACAATATGAAGTGCATAAAAAACAACATTCACAATTTTATTTTGTTACTATCATTTGTGTTGAGTTTCACTCATTCATATATATATGTATTGACCCCCTCTTCAAATTAGATGTTTCGGAAGCAGGATGAACTCCTAGCACCAGCTCGCATGCGAGCAATTCAAGAGAAATTGGCGGCATTCTCTCTTGACCACGTGATCGCTGAAGACGGAGAATACTATGTGGACCATGCGTCCATATGATTATATTTGTAAGAGATAATTATTGTATATATGTAGCCGGTAGTGTCGGATAGATATACGAGAACTTGTTGTTCAACCAATCTCTCGGAGAAGGAGAGGTGGTCGATATCACTTCTCTCTATATGCATATATGTTCATGACGATCTTCTGTTTCCTTCGTTTGCTTACTAGCTAGCTAGCGTGTCTAGTCCTCTGTATACGTATGTATAGTACGTAGCGTCGACCAAGCACGGACATAAGAGAGGACACTTCTCTCTATTAATTATAGCTAGCTAACACAATATATGAAACACCTAAATTAACCCCCCAAAACCCCCAACCCCCCCTCTTTCAAAAAAAACAAAAACCCCAGCCACATAAATGCTGACACATGGATGCCTATTGGTCCCGGTTGGTGCCACCAACCGGGACCAAAGGCCCTCCTGCCTGGGCTCCGCGCACAGGCAACATGGAGGCCCATCTATCCCGGTTCTGGATTGAACCGGGACTAAAGGGACGGGGCATTAGTACCGACCCTTTAGTCCCGGTTCAGGAACCGGGACAAAAGGCCCTTACAGACCAGGACAATAGGCCCTTTTTCTACTAGTGTGTTCCCGGATTTTGCGTTCCTTACACGGTTGGGTTATAATTGGAACCCCTTGACAGTTCGCCTTGAATAAAACTCTTCTAGCAATGCCCAGCATTGGTTTTACCATTCGCCACCTAGCCTTTTTCCCTTGGGTTTCGCGGACTCAAGGGTCACCTTTATTTTAACCCCCCCGGGGCCAGTGCTTCTCTAAGTGTTGGTCCAACTGAGCGATGTCCGGGGCAACCAGGGGCAACTTTGGGCTGGCCTACCCGACGTCTTGCTCATCCGGTGTGCCATGAGAACGAGATATGTGCAGCTCCTATCGGGATTTGTCGGCACATCTGGGTGGTGTTGCTGGTTTAGTTTTACCATTGCCGAGGATGTCTTGTAACCGGGATGCCGAGTCTGAACGAAATGTCTCGGGAGAAGGAATATCCTTCGTAGACCGTGAAAGCTTTTGATGGGCTAAGTTGGGACTCCCCTGCAGGGATTTGATCTTTCGAAAGCCGTGCCCGCGGTTATAGGCAGATGGGAATTTGTTAATGTCCGGCTGTAGATAACATGAGACATAACTTAATTAAAATGCATCAACCGCGTGTGTAACCGTGATGGTCTCTTCTTGGCGGAGTCCGGGAAGTGAACACGGTGTTGGAGTAATGCTTGAAGTAGGTTGTTCTAGGATCACTTCTTGATCATAGTTGTTCGACCGTGCTTTTGCCTTCTCTTCTTGCTCTCCTTTGCGAATAGGTTAGACACCATATATGCTAGTCGCTTGCTGCAGCTCCACCTCATACCTTTGCCTTACCTATAAGCTTAAATAGTCTTGATCGCGAGGGTGTGAGATTGCTGAGTCCCCGTGACTCACAGATTTCCTTCCTAAACCAGATGCAGGGAGCGAGGATACCGCTCCAGACGATGTGCTTTAGCTCAAGTGGGAGTTCGATGAAGACTCTCGCCGTTACTATGTGTCCTTCCCAGATGATTAGTAGTGGAGCCCAGTTGGGACGATCGGGGATCTGTGTAGCATTTGGGGTAGTCTTCTTTTATTTTGGTTCCGTAGTAGGACCGTGATTGTATCTGGTTGATGTAATGCTTTATTCATGTATTTGTGTGAAGTGGCTAGTGTAAGCCAACTATATATCTTTTCCCCTTTATTTATATTATATGGGTTGTTTGCGAAGATTACCTCACTTGTGACGTTGCTTTCAATGTGGCCTCTAAGTCGTGCTTCGACACGTGGGAGATATAGCCGCATCGAGGGCGTTACAAGTTGGTAATCAGAGCCTTCCTCGACTTAGGAGCCCCCTGCTTGATCGAATTGCTGGCGTTGCTGAGTCTTGAAAAATGTTTTGAGTCATTCGGCATTATATATATCAGAGAGTTAGGAATTCGTTTTACTCCTCAGTCCCTTCGTCGCTCTAGTGAGGCATCCTGATGTAGAGTTTTGACTCTTCTCTTCTAAAATTTGACTAAATTTTTATTAGGATCACGCGGGTATCTTGGAATCGTTCCGATGGTTTTGTGACGAGAACATTGTTCTTGGTGCCTCCTGACATTTAGGGGTTGTGGCAGTGTCCCGGGGAGTTGAGCTCCGAGGTGTTGTCGTCACAATTTTATCATTGAGATTCTGGAATACCTGAGTTTCGCCGACATCAAAAATCTCTTTTATGCAGTTGTTTGTGAGATAACCTCGACGCCACCCAGTACTGGGGCGGGAGTTCGGGAGTATTGCCATAACTCGTATAACAGATGCTTTTCGAAGGTTGAGGTATACGATTTCCGAAGGTTTCTTGGTTATGTGTTGAAGGATGGATACAGCTGGATGTAGGATTTGCTAGTTTTCGGTGAGATATTATGCTTCCCCTGTATCCCCAACACCTGATTGCATAACCGGAAAGTTTCGGGAGTTTATAAGTGGGAATTCAAGTAGCTCTTAGGATATCTTTCCGACAGATGTATGATATGATACTGGGGTTCGACGTCTAGTGGTCCGCCTATCCACGGTTGGTTTTATAGTGGTCTCGTTGTGTCTTAAAGAGTCCTTGGCTATGCCGACTCGGGGACGCTTCGTATGTCATGTGCACTGCCTTGTACATGATGGTGCTGTATGATCGAGCCCGTGTAGGCCCCACCACGAAAACTTCGGACGAAATCTCTATCATATGTTTGTTCCGGCTTATTCTGCAAGCCAATCCTTTGTTTTGTTTTGAGTTGTGGTATTCGAGTTGCTTCGAAGTCAAATGTTGATTTCATCCCTTGTGTAAGTGGTGTTCTCACACTCCGATGTGAATACTAATCCTTCTCGATAATCGAGATTGTCATATCACTCCTTTTCACCGTTGTGTTTCTCTCCAAGTGGATCCGATCATTTTCAACATCCGCAAGATCAACTCAAATTTTTCGTCAATGGTGTTTGTTTCATCCGTCTCCAAGTTGTCTTTGTTTTCCCACCCTCCCACCCTTTTTCTTCAAGGACACAGATTTCTTATTCAAGTATTATTTTATTCATGGGAAGCCTCTCCATTCCTTTTACGTCAATGTTCTTATCCGGTGATTCTCATGAAGATACTAACGGAGCCTCAAGTTCATCATTATTTGCTCTTTTCCTTCTCCGGTGGACCAATCCAAACTTTTGGTGTTGATCATATCCCTTTTCCTCGTTTCAAATACCCTCTCTTGCTGGTGCTCCTCATATTCATTCATTTCTCGCTATTCATTTGTTCCGGAGTGCTCAAGATATCTCAAAGATTCATGTTTCCACTCTACATCCGTTCAAGCTCTTTCGAGGATGTTATCTCATTCAAACCATTTAATTCAACCGGTGAAATTTCTCTTTTAAATCTCTCCAATGGTGTTTCTTTTGAGTGGGCCCATAACCCACAGGTCTTTTCCCAGGATCTTACCTGACTCTTCTTATTTTCCCGGAGTTATTCTCAATTCTTTTTCGAAGTTTGATGTAAGAATGATTCATCATCAGTCAGATGGTTATCCAAGATCTTTCAAATTCTTTTCATTGTTGTCTCAACCTTTCCATTCTTCATTCCGGAGTGTCTAAATAATTCATGGTGGTGTTTCTCGTCGTCATTCTCGGATTTTGAAGACCGAAGAAGAGTTTCTCTTTAATCTTACTCCATTCTCTTCAAGATTCGTGATTCTAGTTTGGTTACCATCCTCTCTTAATTCTTTTCGATTGTGGGAATTCTTTTCACCTATCCGGAGCAATTCAAGAGTCTTCTCAGTTTAATCATCACGGAGATCCATCTAAAGCATTACAAGGTTTCACCTTGTATTTTCAACTTCTCTTTCTTTTCGTTATCCTTTTGTTTACAGGAGTTCTTCATGAAGGTCCTACATGATTGCTCATCAAGGATTTAATTCTTTTTTTTGAAGTGTTCATCTACATTCTTTCCTAAGGAGCTTAAGTTTCTTCATCTTGCAATCCGAAGTGCAAATCTTTCTTCCTTATCATTGGAGGTGGTATTATGTCATTCTTGATAATTAGAGTTCATGTTTCAGGTTTCACAAGTTATCAAGAATGAGGTATTTTTAATCCATCAATCTCGTCGTTTGAGTTATCTTGGGTTATATTTCACCTAAAGCCTTCCCTAAGGATTGTTGCTATCTATGGTGCTTATAAAGGACCCAAGTTCTTCTTTATCCCCCCAGTGAAATACTTTCTCGTCTTCTTGTTCATATCAATCCAATCTATTGGTTGCGTTAGTGGCAGAATTTCGCCTCAATTTTGAGATGCTTTTCATAAGTCCATTATAAGCTTATTCGTTTCGTTGTTGGTTTTCCAACAATTCCGTTTTAACCTTCTGGGAAGGGTGTTCTCCAAGCTCATTTGTGGCAGAAGTTGTCATGTTCTTCTCAATTCTTTCCTTTCCAACGATCCAACTTCTTTTCTTTCGTTCCGAAGGCATTGCGATGTTGCTCTCTTCAACCCATCTTCTTGTTTTTTCAGGATCGTGTTCTTTTCTTTGCTTATCCTTTTAACCGGAGTGTGTGCCCACTGCTCAAGTTCTTTTCGCCTTATCAAGCCTTGCATTTCTTTTCAACTGGAGTGCTATCTGAGATCCTTCTTACCCTTTGTTCCATTCATTAAATAGCTCCGGAGGCAGTGTGTTGTGATTTCATCAAGTATCTTCTCATCTTCCCAAGTTCTTATTCAATTCCTTTTCTTTTGAATCAGAGTGCTGCCCAAAGTTGTTCTTCCATGTTCCTCTTTACTAACGGAGTGCTTTTAACTTTATTCTTCTCCGTTGCTTTCTTTGTTTCAATTTGCTCAACCTTTTCAAGGTTCTTTGGTTTCACTCGTTTGTCAAAGAAGCAACTTAGTTTTACCTCTTCTCTTTTCCTTCCGTTTTTCCCTCCGGTGCCATTCTAGATCTCGAGACGAGATCCTCTCGTAGTGGTGGAGTGTTGTAACGCCCCGAGACCGATGTGCCAGGTGTCCTCCAGTTATTCGCTGTTGTTGCCTTGTCATTGCTTGCGTGTCATGCATCTCATATCATGTCATCATGTGCATTGCATTTTCATACGTGTTCGTCTCCTGCATCCGAGCTTTTTCCCCGTTGTCCGTTTTGCATTCCGGCGCTCCTATGTCACCCGGTGTTCCTTTCTACCTTTTTTCGTGTGCGGGAGTTAAATGTTTTCGGATTGGACTGAGACTTGTCATGCGGCCTTGGTTTACTACCAGTAGACCGCCTGTCAAGTTTCGAGCCATTGGGACTTCGTTTGATACTCCAACGGTTAACTGAGGGACCGAAAAGGCCGCATGCGTGTTGCAGCCCAACACCCCTCCAATGTGGCCCAAAACCCACCTAAACCCCCTCCATCATCTCGGTCGTTCGATCACGATTGCGTGGCCGAAAACCGCACCTCATTTGGAGCTTCCTAGCTCCCTCTACCTCTATAAATAGACCCCTTCATTTTCGTTTTCGGATCTTTTCCCCGAAACCCTAAAACTCCTCCCTCAACGCCGCCGGACATGTCACCCCGACCAACCCGGAGGCGACACATCATCACCGCCGTTCGCCACGTCCAATCCCACAGTGCCAAGTGTCGCGCCGCCTTCCACCACCGCGCGGCCCGCGTGGCCCAGATCCGGCCCACGCGGGCTCGGCCGCCAACCATCGCGCTCCTTCGCTGCCGGCAGCCGCGCGC
>NC_057812.1:681889123-681891512 GCF_018294505.1 Triticum aestivum | reverse complement strand
CTCCGCCACCTCGCTCGCGCCGCCGCCGAGCTCCCTCACCGCCGCCTCTCACCACCAACCGCGCCGCCCGGCCGGCCCCGACCAACTCGCGCCGCCTCGCGCCCTCCGCCGTCCTCTCCGGTCATCGCCGAAGTCGCAAGCTCGCCGGAGAGATCCGCCGCCCAGATCTGGTGAGGCTGGACCAGATCCACCAACGCATCGAACCAAACGGCCTCCCCGCGTCCCGATCCGCTCCGTCCCGGATCCCTCTGTCCCGCGTTGACTTTCGCGGAGGTAAAAATTTCACCAAGTCCCCGAAGTTTCCAGATTCATGTGCCCATTTTCATCATGCCATAACTCTGCACTCTTAGCTCCGATTCATGCGTGTAGCATATCAAAATGTTCGTCTCGACGAGTATATCATTTTATCTCACTGCATCATTTTCATTTGAGCTAATCTTGATGCCCGAAATGCTGTTGGAAGAGGGCTATGTGATGAATTTGTCACATCTGTTTCAGCAAATGGTCTTTTGTCATTTTTGCCATGATTAATGTGTGCATGCTATGATCCTGAGCTCTACATGTGTTTTGTTAAATGCCATGCCATCTTTACAGGGGTGTATGCCATGTATTTTTGTGATATTTGTGGTGACTAGCACAACCATGCAAAGTAGCGTAATCGTTGATGCTGATTTCAGGGACTTAGAATTTCATTAAGTCCTTGTCCTGATTTTGTTGTTATGCCATATGTTCATGTTGTTTCCTAGTGATTCGTGCCTCTTTTGAGGATGCTCAGTAAGGATGTTTTGTTAACAGTGTGGTTCTCTATCCATCCGTGTCTTTGTTTGCAATTATGGAGCACAATAGCTTGAGTCAATCGAGCTCTACTTTTGCCATAAAATGATCCTGGCAGATTGTTGACATGTTTAGCGATTTTGCCGAGGATGTTGCTATTAATCCATGCATGCTATGTTGTTGTTCTTGCCATGTCTAGCTTCTATGCTATGTATTCTTGATGGGTGTATGCTTAGTTTGTCATGCCATGCTCTGTAGTGAGTGCACCGTGCCCGTAAACATTCCTACTTGTTAACTGATTTGCCATGCTCCAGTTTTTCACTAATTCTGAATCTGTTTAAGTTTTTGCTAGGTTCACAGCCTTGCAATTGTATTTTCGGATCCCTTTTGGCTCAAGGTCACTAAGGGACTTTTGTTATATGCTCAGAGTAGCTTCATGCAATGCCTTGCTTTTCCATGATATGTTCCTGCAGCATGTAGTTATCATGCTCTAAACTTTGCTTCCTGATAATTAATTCCAGACTTGTGTCAATTTTACAAAGTCTGTAACCTGTTATCTTTTGAACTTTTGCCATGCTTGTTTGAACCTGTTATTGAGTGAATTAGCCGTAGCTCAGTGTTCATATTTTCTCAAGCTTCATGACTGGATCCCTGCCATCTATTTTGTTGTCATGTTTGAGTGCTATAGCATATTTATCTTGATGCATTTAGAAGGCTACTTGCTGATTATCGTAGTCCGGCGCCATATTTGTTTTTCTTGGAAATTCCAAACCGTGCATCCGATTCTGGTGATCTTTATGTCGATTTCAACCGAAATCAACTCACCTTTCCAGTGGCACTCTTGGATTTCAAAGTTCAGGCCAGGTTCAATCATTCTTTTCCAAATCATGCATATGCATCACATACCGCATCCCGCATATCATACCATGTTCGTGTGTTGGTTGTTTACTATGTTGTGTGCTTCTTTCCGGTGTTGCTTCTTCGGGTTGGTTCCGTTAACATTGCGTTTATGAGGACCCGTTCGACTACGTCCGTTTTTCTTCTTCATGGACTCGTTCTTCTTCCTTGTGGGCTTTCAGGCAAGATGACCATACCCTCAAAATCACTTCTATCTTTGCTTGCTAGTTGCTCGCTCTTTTGCTATGCCTATGCCGCGATACCTACCACTTGCTTATCATGCCTCCCATATTGTTGAGCCAAGCCTCTAACCCACCTTGTCCTAGCAAACCATTGTTTGGCTATGTTACCTCTTTGCTCAGCCCCTCTTATAGCGTTGTTAGTTGCAGGTGAAGATTGGAGCTTGTTCCATGTTTGGAACATGGATATTTTGTTGGGATATCACAATATCTCTTATTTAATTAACACATATATATACTTGGTAAAGGGTGGAAGGCTCGGGCTTATGCCTAGTGTTTTGTTCCACTCTTGCCGCCCTAGTTTCCGTCATATCGGTGTTATGTTCCCAGATTTTGCGTTCCTTACACGGTTGGGTTATAATGGGAACCCATTGACAGTTCGCCTTGAATAAAACTCTTCCAGCAATGCCCAACATTGGTTTTACCATTCGCCCAGCCTTTTTCCCTTGGGTTTCGGGGACTCAAGGGTCATCTTTATT
>NC_057812.1:681861379-681888858 GCF_018294505.1 Triticum aestivum | reverse complement strand
CAGTGCTTCTCTAAGTGTTGGTCCAACTGAGCGATGTCCGGGGCTACCAGGGGCAACTCTAGGCTGGCCTACCCGACGTCTTGCTCATCCGGTGTGCCCTTAGAACGTGATATGTGCAGCTCCTATCAGGATTTGTCGGCACATCTGGGTGGTGTTGCTGGTTTAGTTTTACCATTGTCGAGGATGTCTTGTAACCGGGATGCCGAGTCTGATCGGAATGTCTCGGGAGAAGGAATATCCTTCGTAGACCGTGAGAGCTTGTGATGGGCTAAGTTGGGACTCCCCTGCAGGGATATGAACTTTCGTAAGTCGTGCCCGCGGTTATGGGCAGATGGGGATTTGTTAATGTCAGGTTGTAGATAACATGAGACTTAACGTAATTAAAATGCATCAACTGCGTGTGTAACCGTGATGGTCTCTTCTCGGCAGAGTCCGGGATGTGAACACGGTGCTGGAGTAATGCTTGACATAGATTGTTCTAGGATCACTTCTTGATCATAGTTGTTCGACCATGCTTTTGCCTTCTCTTCTCGCTCCCTTTTGCGAATAGGTTAGCCACCATATATGCTAGTCGCTTGCTGCAGCTCCACCTCATACCTTTGCCTTACCTATAAGCTTAAATAGTCTTGATCGCGAGGGTGTGAGATTGCTGAGTACCCGTGACTCACATATTTCCTTCCTAAACCAGATGTAGGGACCGATGATACCGCTCCTGACGATGTGCTTCAGCTCAAGTGGGAGTTCGATGAAGACTCTCGCCGTTACTACGTGTCCTTCCCAGATGATCAGTAGTGGAGCCCAGTTGGGACGATCGGGGATCTGTGTAGCATTTGGTATAGTCTTCTTTATTTTGGTTCCGTAGTAGGACCGTGATTGTATCTGGTTGATGTAATGCTTTATTCATGTATTTGTGTGAAGTGGCGAGTGTAAGCCAACTATGTATCTTTTCCCCTTTATGTATATTACATGGGTTGTTTGCGAAGATTACCTCACTTGCGACATTGCTTTCAGTGCGGTTATGCCTCTAAGTCGTGCTTCGACACATGGGAGATATAGCCGCATCGAGGGTGTTACATCAATCCCATGGACCCTGAACTTGTCGAAGTTAAAATGGTGATTGGTTAAAGATTGAGGTCCATCTTAAAAGGCTTTGCAAAATGGTTTAACTCAGCGGCCTGGCAGCCCATGAAAAGCCTCGATTTAGGGCTTGGCAACCCATGAAAAGCGTTGTATATTTCTTTTTGATTTGTCGTTTTTATATCTTTTGATAAGGGATTTATGAATGTTTTCTGATAAACCGGTGTTCATTACAACCCGGCGTGACTTTCAACGCTTAGTTGTCAGTACATGATCAATTTTAAACTGGTAGTATATTGCTCCGGTCTGGTTTTGACTAGATGTCACCAGCATTATATGAACAAATCAGTGGCTATTATGGACCAGTACAGTTTTTATGTGAATGGGCAAGAGGGCAAGGAGTCATCAACACTTTGAATTGGTGTTTTTCACCGTTACCATACAAGCAGTTGGTCAGCCAATGAGGTATGTCATAGATATCATCTATTTTATCTGGTTAATACAAATCTTGGTTATCCATCCAAGTTATGCATATATTTTTGGGAATCATTACCCGTCCAGTGGTGAACCACTAGGACGCTTTCAAGTTCTTATATGCAGGAACACAAATCATAACGGACTATGCATAAATAGATCCCAAAAGCGGAACAAGTTTTCAAGGTATCAAGCAACACAAACATGCTCGATGGCATGGCAGATAAAGGTGTTCCTGCTATCCTATTACAAGGCGCTTCAAATGGCCCAAATTGAATAATTGTTTTCAAGAAGTGGCAGACTGTAACTGATAAACCGGCCACCGGTTTAGGTTTCCTCATCGGGACGGCTTGACGATTGAGGATCATCTTGCGCGGTCACATTTTCTTCATCCCTCGCAGACGCTGGAAATCAACCGCCAACCAATCGATTCCTGTTAAAGCTTGAAACACGGCTTCTTCATGGATAAGACTGGAGGGGTCAATGTCAGGAGCGTAAGTATGCTTATGGATTGGTGGGACAAGATCTTCAACATCATGGATCACCGCAGGTTGTCTCTTTCCCTCGGCATCATAAAACCGGTTGGAAATGAGATAAATCCGTGTCCTCTGCCAGTTTGCTTGCTATTGGTCGCATCTCCTTTGTTAGCCTTCGCAGATCATCATTATTGAAGTCTGAGCCGTCTTCTTTCACGCCAGGATACCCTTTGATGATATCTGCCGGTTCAAGATCTGGAATCCATGCCTTGGCCTGGATTAGCGCGGTCAGCGGTCCTGATCTTGCGGCTAATCTCTTCAGTTCGTTGATCCGGGCAGGTAGCATGGCCAGCTTTTCAATTGTTTCCTTTATCAACGATGGCACCGGCTTGTTATAGGCTGCAGTGCAAATGGCACGCTGGGATCCAGAGAACAACTATTCTATCGAGGTGTAGGCCGCTTTAAGTTTCATCCGCATGTCATAGCCCATATGAGCAATGCCGGTCCCTATCATGGTTCGGCATCAGTAAACCGGCCATTGATAAGCTCTTATTGTAGGATCGAAAGTATGTCTAGAGGGGGGTGATTACACTACTTGACCAAATAAAAACTTAACCTTTTCCCAATTTTAGTTCTTGGCAGATTTTAGCTAATTTAGGACAAGTCAAGCAATCATCACATAATTCAAGCAAGCATGCAAAGAGTATATAGGTAGCGGAAAGTAAAGCATGCAACTTGCAAGAATGTAAAGGGAAGGGTTTGGAGAATTCAAACGCTATTTGAGAGACGGATGTTTTTCCCGTGGTTCGGATAGGTGGTGCTATCCTACATCCACGTTGATGGAGACTTCAACCCACGAATGGTAACGGTTGCGCGAGTCCACACAGGGCTCCACCCAAGGGTAACGGTTGCGCGAGTCCACACAGGGCTCCACCCACGAAGGGTCCACGAAGAAGCAACCACCCACAAAGGGTCCACGAAGAAGCAACCTTGTCTATCCCACCATGGCCATCGCCCACACAGGACTTGCCTCACTAGAGGTAGATCTTCACGAAGTAGGCGATCTCCTTGCCCTTACAAACTCCTTGGTTCAACTCCACAATCTTGTCGAAGGCTCCCAAGTGACACCTAGCCAATCTAGGAGACACCACTCTCCAAGAAGTAACAAATGGTGTGTAGGTAATGAACTCCTTGCTCTTGTGCTTCAAATGATAGTCTCCCCAACACTCAACTCTCTCTCATAGGATTTGGATTTGGTGGAAAGAAGATTTGAGTGGAAAGCAACTTGGGAAGGCTAGAGATCAAGATTCATATGGTAGGAATGGAATATCTTGGTCTCAACACATGAGTAGGTGGTTCTCTCTCTGAACATATGAGTTGAAATGGTGTGTGTGTTCTGATGGCTCTCTCCTCGAATGAGAAGAAGATGGAGGGGTATATATAGCCTCCACACAAAATCCAACCGTTACACATTTTTCCAATCTCGGTGGGACCGAATCAATAAACTCGGTCGGACCGAAAATGTAAACCTAGTGACCGTTAGAGATTTTCGGAGGGACTGACATGCAACTCGGTAGGACCGATATGGTTAGGGTTTGGGCATAACGTAATCTCGGTGAGACCGATTACACAAACTCGGTGAGACCGAATTTGGTAATTAGCTAACCAGAGAGTTGGTCAGGCAAACTCGGTGGGACCGATTTGCTCTTTCGGTGAGACCGAGTGGAACTCAGTGAGACCGAAAAGTTACAAAGGGGAAACACTGAGTTTACATTGCAATCTCGGTGGGACCGATTCGCTCTTTCGGTGAGACCGAAAAGTTACGAAAGGGAAACAGAGAGCTTGCAACCCCATCTCGGTGAGACCGAGATCCTTATCGGTAGAACCGAATTGCTAGGGTTTTGGCAGTGGCTAATGACAAGTGAAACTCGGTGGCGCCGTATAGGAAGAATCGGTAAGACCGAGTTTGGCTTAGGGTTTAGGTCATATGTGGATATGGGAAAGTAGTTGAGGGTTTTGGAGCATATCACTAAGCACATGAAGCAAGAGGCACATTAAGCAACACCTCATCCCTCCTTGATAGTATTGGCTTTTCCTAAAGACTCAATGTGATCTTGGATCACTAAAATATAAAATGAAGAGTCTTGAGCTTTTGAGCTTGAGCCAATCCTTTGTCCTTAGCATTTTGAGGGTTCCACTTTCACATCCATGCCATGCCAATCATTGAGCTTTCCTGAAATAATCATCTTGGAATAGCATTAGCTCAATGAGCTATATGTTGTTATGAATTACCAAAACCACCTAGGGATAGTTGCACTTTCAATCTCCCCCTTTTTGGTAATTGATGACAACATATAGATCAGAGCTTCGACAAATGATAATAAGCAAGAAATATATCGTCGCTTTGAGAAGTATGTGATAAGTAAGAGCTCCCCCTAAATTTGTGCATATTTAAAATTTGCTTTGGACTGTAAATGAACAAGGAGTTAGAGTCATGGGTTACTCTTCCATGTCACATACATCTTAGTGGAGCGCTTAAAATGATAGGAATGAAATACATGCACTCATCACCAAGAATAGTGAATGATCACACAAGATAGATAGTATAATAGCAATAAGCAAGCATTAAGTGTAGCTTATGATCAAACACATGATCATCAATGTCTCACAAGCATAGTATCTTAAGCAGTCAAAAGCAAACAAGTTTGAAAAACCACCAAATAAAGCAAGAGAGAAAAGCAACACTCTCTCTCTCTCGAAGCCTATGATCTATACATATTCTCCCCCTTTGGCAACAAGTTACCAAAAAGTTCCTAGAAAATGCATAGTGCTAGATCGACGCTCAGGCTTGATCTTCTGGTGGTGGTGGAGTCCGGATCACTCCAAGGACGAAGGCTTCGGTAGATGCTGAAGTAGACGCTGGAGTTGGAGCTGAAGTAGATGCTGGAGCTGGTGGAACTGAGGCTGTAGCTGGTGCTGAAGTGGTGGCTCTTGTGTCAGCAACTGGCACGGCAGACGACCTCGGACCTCTTGGCACTCTGGCAAAGGCATGAGTGGTAGTCCTGCCTCTCCTCTCCTGCATGTCCTCCTGGAGCTGCTCCACTAGAGACTGAACTTCCGTTACTTTGACATCCAAGTCATAGAACTTCTGTTCCATGATACTCTCTAGGCTCTGCTGATTCTGAGTGAGGGTGGCCAGACTTTGCTCAATCCTCAGCGTGGATGCAATCAAGTAACCAAGCTGCTCTTGTTTAGTCTTCAAGAAATAATCAGATGCCTCCTCTTGAGTAGGCATCTTGGCAGCTTTCTCCTTCCTCGCCTTCTCCTTTTTCACGTATGCTTGGGCAGATGATGGCTCGTTCTCAGTCATGACAACTTGATTGTCCTTGAAATCTGGATGGATAGGCAGGTGTTCCTTGTCCAATAGATATATGTCCGTGCCCATCTTGGAGTTGATGAGCTCCTGAATTTGAGGGGCATATCCGCAGCTCCTCTTCTGATCTGCTGCAGTCCTCTTGATAGTTTCCACTATGAGGCTCATCACCTTGAACTTCTGAGGCACATCAAACACATGAAGCAAGTTGATAGCATGGCCTCTGATCATCTTGTGATCACCTGACTTGGGCAATAAGGTGTGCCTCAAGATCCAATTGATAGTCGGGAGCCCTGACAGAAGGTAATGTACCGAGCCAAACTTGAAGGTATCAAGTGCTTCATTTGGGATCTCCTTGTACATATTTGACATTGAGTTGTGGTCCATCTTTTTCTTGGCATATATGTCCATGTCATCATCATGCTCCTCTGGGGCATTAATCATCTGTGCCCACTCAGGAACTGTGGATTGGTACCTTGTACCCTCAGACATCCATGTGATCCTCCCATCTGGATAAAAGTGTGCCGTGGAGTAGAACTGCATGATAAGCTCCTCGTTCCACTTTGTGAGCTTCTGCCCAACAAAGTCAGCTACTCCACAAGCATAAAAGATGTCATATACTCTTGGGTAGTGTTCCTCCTTCTCCCTCATGTAGGTCCAGTCGACCCATCTCATGTCACAGACAATTGGCTTCTTATCTAGCAAAACAGTCTCATAAAAATCCTGCTGCTCCTTGGTGTGAAACCTGTAGTCCACGGCTGTCCTTCTCCTTGAAGCATACGGGTCTGCTTGTCTCCACTTCCTTAGCCCCGAATCTCTCCTGAGCTTCATATCCTCAGCCACAGGATGAGCATCGTTGTGATCTGGGATCTTGGGCTTTAGCTTTCTCAGAACATTCTCTTCCTCTTCTTCAGCAACAGTCTCAGGCATTGGGGCCTTGTTCTTCTCAGCTGCAGGAATGCTCCTTGTATTTCTCTTAGGCTTTGGATCTGGCTTGGCCTTGGAAGCAGCTCCCCCTGATTTTATGGCATCTCCCATTAGCTTGGGTGCCTTGGGCGCTGGTGCAGCTACCTCTTCTTCTTCTTCCTCCTCTTCCATGATGGGAGCTTTGCCAAGCACTCTAGCCACAGTCTTCTTCACCCTTTCCTTTCTTTTCTTGCCCTCAGCTGCAACTGGCTCTATGGGCTTCTCAGTTGACATTCTGGCCTTTGACATTGGTTGCCTGCCTGCTGGCCTTTTGATTTTCAGGCCTGGCTTAGTGCCTTGAGCTGGCTCAACTCTCTTGGAAGTGGCCTCTTCCTCTGCCACATAGTCCTCATCTTCAGAGTCTGAAGTTCTCTTCTTCCTCTGTCTCGTGGCAGCCTTTGGCAAATTGCTAGGAGTGCTCTTGCTGCCTTCATCAGAAGAACTTGAGGGACTAGTGCCCTCACTCATGTGCACCTGCTGCTCTGACATGTTTTGGCTATCACTTTGATCAGACATGCTGCAAACTAACTGCTGACCCTGTGAATAGTTTATAGAAGAGATAGAGTGGATGAGCATCACAAAATGCAGAGATTTTTGCAAAAGAATGATCCAAAAACTTAGTTTTAGTTTCCCACTGAAATCATCTCGGATCTACCGATTTTAAAACTCGGTGATACCGAAGCAGTTTTTGAACCTAAACTAGTGAACTCGGTAGGACCGAGTCACAGTTCGGTGGCACCGAGACTGCTAGGGTTTCACTAAGTTCAAAAATCGGTCACATCGATAAGTAATTCTCGGTCAGACTGAGTCTCACTTGTGCAATGGCATAAGCCAAATCGGTGGGACCGATTTTTTCAACTCGGTGGGTCCGAGATGGTTTCGGCGGAAACCTAACCCTAAATTTTTCGAATCAAAGCTAATCTACGGGCGCATTGACTGGATAGGAGTGTTTCAATCGTGGCAAGAATCATGAAGAACACAATGTGCTAGGAATTGGACGGGGACTAGCACTGTGATCAAGTCCATACCCTAGTTTGGCGGAGACTTGCTATGGTGGCAACGGCGGGGCAGAATTCCCGTTGACAGCGACGGAGACCAGCGACTGGAGGCGGCTGGCGGCGAGAAGACGATCCGGAGACCACGAGGGCAGAGCAGGCTATCGCGCGGGCGAGGGGTTCGGAGAAATTTCCAAAATTTTGCCCGTGACTATATATAGCCCGACCCTGTCGGTGTGACTGAGTGGAACAACTCGGTGGCACCGAGATTCATAACTGCAAGCAGTTACTGAAACTCGGTGTGACCGAAATGTTCAAATCAGTTGCACCGAGATCGAAAACCTAGATCAACTTAATGATCTCAGTAGGACCGAAAGTGGAGTATCGGTCAGACCGAGAATCATAAAGAGGTTTTGGAAGTTTAAGTCTATGATGAATCGGGGACTCCGAGCGCTCCTCACACAGAGTGGTTCGAATCTGACTTGATCAAATTTTGTGATGCAGCATGAATAGAGTTTGAGACGAGAAAAGCATAGATAGCTAGAGGAGATTCTTAGGCATTCTTGTCCATCCACTTGGCAAAAGAAGATAAAACCAAACAATCAAAACAATAAGTGGATGTCCTCGAATGAGTAAAATATGCAACCAGCATGCTCACACAATAAGGTGGCAAATGAAATATGCGGCAAGGCATGCACAACCAATTCTAGCATCTATCAAGCAATTTGCGATGACAAGGTCATCTATATATGAGTATATTGACTTAGGAGTCAAGTGAGAGCACTTGATCATAGGTCATACTCGTCGTTTAAGCTCAAGTGGGGTTACCACTTTTACATAAACCATTGTTTTGTTCACATCTTTAGAGTTGCTTTAGCTCAAGTCTTAGAGTAAAGCTCCCCCTAGATGTGATATCCCCCCTAAGAGGGATGAACTAACCTTGGATTTTGTCGATGATGACTTCATGTAGATGTTGAAGATGTGGATGTTCAATGTTGATGTAGATCACTTGGAGCTATCCATTTGAGTGAATTGCACTTTCAATACCTACATGGGTTAGTCCCACAAGGAACAAACAAGGATATCCATAGACATAGAGTGATGCACACAAAAGGTGATGTCCATGAAAACTTTTAGGTTACCTTGTCCCTTGTCTTACCAACAAGAGGGTTTGTGACTCCTTGAACTAGTGCAAGATGTGGAAGTTGATTGCACTTGTTCTTGCCAAAATGATAAGAGTGAAGTATGTTGGCGGAGTCACCCTCAAGAACTCTCTAGTTCTTCATCTTTTGGATCCACACCATCTTGATGGGAACCCTTGGAGTTGTAGTCGTACTTGATGAAGTGGAACTTGAAGTAGTCTTGGGAATCCACTTCACTAAGGTCTTTGGAGCTTCTTCAAATGCATCAATTTCCTCTTGAAGCTTGTACTTGCCTTTTGGCTTGTAGTCTTGTGGTGGAAGATCATCTTGAGCTTGTGTCCCCTTGAAAGAAGTATACTTCTCTTGTTGAGGGACAAACTTTGTCTTGGGGTATTGATCTTCTTCCCACTCAACTCCATTGGCACTGAACTTTCGTTCAAAACCAATACCTTGATTCTTCCGGTGCATTCCTTGCTTGCGCAAAATTTCCTCGAATTGCTTACTCCCGGCAAGGCTTTTGTACACTCCTTTCTCTATAATTCCCTTCAATAAACTATTTTCTTGATCAAGTGTAACTTGGCTAAGAGAATCATTAGTGGAATCAAGAGAGCTATTAGAAGTAACAATATTGGATTTAGCATGATCATTGTTACTACTAGAGGAAGAATCTTTCTTCTTCTTGTTACTAGACTTGACTTGAGGCATGTAAGTGGATAAGAGTAAACGCTTGGCAATGTAAGAAGAACTTTTCTTGCGGATATCATCATTGATTGCTTTTAAGAACTCATGCTCTTGCTCAAGATTGAGCTTTTCAAAGCGTAATTTCTCATGAGCTCTTAAAAGTTCTCGATGATCTTCGAAGATGGTTTCATGAGCTAACTTAAGAGTGTTTAGTTCTTTAGTTAGGGCCTCAATCTTCTCCTTATCATTGTCATTCGTCTTATCTTGATTAGCATGTTTAATTGACATTTTATCATAGTATTCATCACTAGAGTTGTCAACAAGCAAATCATCTCCTAACAAGTCATCTTCATCACTATTGAAATCAACATACTCGGGGTGTGTTACCTTAGGACCTTTGGCCATGAAGCATCTTCCAATTCCTTCATTTTGTGAGTCAAATATGTCGTAGGAGTTGGTTGACACAAGTGCTAGACCGGCAACACCTTCATCTTGAGTATCTTCGGAGCCGGAGTAATAACTTCTCTCGGAGTGGCTGTCGGAGTCGGAGCCGGATACCCATTCACCAACATGAGCTTGATGTCTTCGTCTTGTGTAGCTCCTTGATGATTTTTCCTTCCTTTCCGAATCCTTGCTTCTCCATGAGTTTCTTCGTTCATAACGATCATCTCTACTCCTTATCTCTCTTGGTGGTGATCCTTTGCTTCTTCTTTTTGGAGAATCTTCTCTTCTCTTGTAGGGAGCCGTACACTCATTGGAATAGTGTCTGGGTCTTCCACAATTGTAGCAGTTTCGCTCTCGACTAGAAGATCTTTTCTCATTGTAGGACCTTGACTTGGAGCTTCTATCTTTGCTTCTACTCTTGTAGAACTTGTTGAAGTTCTTCACCATTAAGCTCAATTCTTCATTCAAGTCTTGTTTCTCACTTGATGATGTAGGGGCTTCACATGAGGCTTTATAGGCACCACTTGATTTGTTGTGAAGTTCCTCTTTATCCTTAAGTGACATCTCATGAGCAACAATTCTTCCAATCACCTCCGTTGGCTTGAGATCTTTGTAATTGGGCATCATTTGGATCAATGTGCACACGGTATCATATTTTCCATCCAAGGCTCTTAGAATCTTCTTGATGATGAATTTATCGGTCATCTCTTCACTTCCTAAGCCGGCAATCTCATTTGTGATGAGAGCAAGCCTAGAGTACATTTCAGCGACACCTTCACCATCCTTCATCTTGAACTTGTCAAGTTAGCTTTGAAGCACATCCAACTTGGATTCCTTGACGGAGTCGGTACCTTCGTGCATATCAATCAAAGTGTCCCAAATTTCCTTTGCATTCTCAAGGCGGCTGATTTTGTTGAATTCTTCGGGGCACAATCCGTCGAAGAGAATATCACAAGCTTGAGCATTGTATTGCAACATCTTCAACTCATCCGCGGTAGCTTCACGGTTTGGTTCTCTCCCATCAAAGAAGTCACCTTGCAAACCAACACACACAATAGCCCAAACGGCGGGGTTATGTCCAAGAATATGCATTTTCATTTTATGCTTCCAACTAGCAAAATTAGTACCATCAAAGTAGGGACCTCTACGGTGATAATTTCCCTCGCTAGATGCCATACTCTCCTAGGTTGTGAAACCAAGGCTATGACCACCAAAAGCTATGGATATCAAAGCAAATGGAGACCAAAGCTCTGATACCACTTGTAGGATCGAAAGTATGTCTAGAGGGGGCTGATTTGACTACTTGACCAAATAAAAACTTAACCTTTTCCCAATTTTAGTTCTTGGCAGATTTTAGCTAATTTAGGACAAGTCAAGCAATCATCACATAATTCAAGCAAGCATGCAAAGAGTATATAGGCAGCGGAAAGTAAAGCATGCAACTTGCAAGAATGTAAAGGGAAGGGTTTAGAGAATTCAAACGCTATTGGAGACACGGATGTTTTTCCCGTGGTTCGGATAGGTGGTGCTATCCTACATCCACGTTGATGGAGAATTCAACCCACGAAGGGTAACGGTTGCGCGAGTCCACACAGGGCTCCACCCACGAAGGGTCCACGAAGAAGCAACCACCCACAAAGGGTCCACGAAGAAGCAACCTTGTCTATCCCACCATGGCCATCGCCCACACAGGACTTGCCTCACTAGCGGTAGATCTTCACGAAGTAGGCGATCTCCTTGCCCTTACAAACTCCTTGGTTCAACTCCACAATCTTGTCGGAGGCTCCCAAGTGACACCTAGCCAATCTAGAAGACACCACTCTCCAAGAAGTAACAAATGGTGTGTAGGTAATGAACTCCTTGCTCTTGTGCTTCAAATGATAGTCTCCCCAACACTCAACTCTCTCTCATAGGATTTGGATTTGGTGGAAAGAAGATTTGAGTGTAAAGCAACTTGGGAAGGCTAGAGATCAGGATTCATATGGTAGGAATGGAATATCTTGGTCTCAACACATGAGTAGGTGGTTCTCTCTCAGAACATATGAGTTGGAATGGTGTGTGTGTTCTGATGGCTCTCTCCTCGAATGAGAAGAAGGTGGAGGGCTATATATAGCCTCCACACAAAATCCAACCGTTACACAGTTTTCCAATCTCGGTGGGACCGAATCAATAAACTCGGTCGGACCGAAAATGTAAAACTAGTGACTGTTAGAGATTTTTGGTGGGACTGACATGCAACTCGGTAGGACCGATATGGTTAGGGTTTGGGCATAACGTAATCTCAGTGAGACCGATTACACAAACTCGGTGAGACCGAATTTGGTAATTGGCTAACCAGAGAGTTGGTCAGGCAAACTCGGTAGACCGATTTGCTCTTTCGGTGAGACCGAGTGGAACTCGGTGAGACCGAAAACTTACAAAGGGGAAACACTGAGTTTACATTGCAATCTCGGTGGGACCGATTTGCTCTTTTGGTGAGACCAAAAAGTTACGAAAGGGAAACAGAGAGTTTGCAACTCCATCTCGGTGAGACCGAGATCCTTATCGGTAGAACCGAATTGGTAGGGTTTTGGCAGTGGCTAATGACAAGTGAAACTCGGTGGCGCCGGATAGGAAGAATCGGTAAGACCGAGTTTGGCTTAGGGTTTAGGTCATATGTGGATATGGGAAAGTAGTTGAGGGTTTTGGAGCATATCACTAAGCACATGAAGCAAGAGGCTCATTAAGCAACACCTCATCCCTCCTTGATAGTATTGGCTTTTCCTAAAGACTCAATGTGATCTTGGATCACTAAAATATAAAATGAAGAGTCTTGAGCTTTTGAGCTTGAGCCAATCCTTTGTCCTTAGCATTTTGAGGGTTCCACTTTCACATCCATGCCATGCCAATCATTGAGCTTTCCTGAAATAATCATCTTGGAATAGCATTAGCTCAATGAGCTATATGTTGTTATGAATTACCAAAACCACCTAGGGATAGTTGCACTTTCACTTATGAATTAGACAAACTGCACGAGAGGGCACTTACCAAATACAGCAGAAGTCATGGCGTTAATCTGCCGCTTTAAGCCGGTCAGTTCTTCCACCACCGGCTTCAGGGCTGCCTCTGCGTCCTCGGCCATTTTTGTCAAACCGGCATTTTCTGTTTCCCAGTAGCACGCTCCTTGTTGAAGGTCTCTTTCAGCTTCTCCATAGCTGCCAACGCATTGGTCAGCTCTTCTTTGGCTTTGGAAGCCTCTGCTTGTTGAGACTTTACATTCTCTTGATGGTCTGCGGTTTGAGCATCCTTCTTATTCTGCTCACCCTACAAAGGTGAGATATATCATCAAAACAGGTTATGAAGTACCAAGCGTATAACAAGTTATGCACTTTGTACTTGGGGGCTAATGCCTATTTGTTCTATTGTCAACATATTTTTCACAAGTCTCAAGTACAATGCAAGCATTATCCTTAACACTTGGCGGCTAATGTACATCTGTTCAAAGTTGACGCATTGATTCAAGACCCGGTTTACCTCGCAAAGCTAAACCGGCCTGATGTCTACTACAAAACCTTCTTCTTGTAGACATTGTTGGGCCTCCAAGTGCAGAGGTTTGTAGGACAGTAGCAAATTTCCCTCAAGTGGATGACCTAAGGTTTATCAATCCGTAGGAGGCGTAGGATGAAGATGGTATCTCTCAAGCAACCCTGCAACCAAATAACAAAGAGTCTCTTGTATCCCCAACACACCCAATACAATGGTAAATTGTATAGGTGCACTAGTTCGGCGAAGAGATGGTGATACAAGTGCAATATGGATAGTAGATAATAGTTTTTGTAATCTGAAAATATAGAAACAGCAAGGTAACGAATGATAAAAGTGAGCGTAAACGGTATTGCAATGCATGGGAATAAGGCCTAGGGTTCATACTTTCACTAGTGCAAGTCCTCTCAATAATAATAACATAATTGGATCACATAACTATCCCTCAACATGCAACACAGAGTCACTCCAAAGTCACTAATAGCGGAGAACGAACGAAGAGATTATGGTAGGGTACGAAACCACCTGAGAGTTATTCTTTCCAATCAATCCGTTGGGATATTCCTATAAGTGTCACAAACATCCCTAGAGTTCGTACTAGAATAACACCTTAAGACACAAATCAACCAAAACCCTAATTCACCTAGATACTCCAATGTCACCTCAAGTATCCGTGGGTATGATTATACGATATGCATCACACAATCTCAGATTCATCTATTCAACCAACACAAAGGACCTCAAAGAGTGCCCCAAAGTTCCTACCGGAGAATCACGACGAAAACGTGTGCCAACCCCTATGTATAGGTTCATGGGCGGAACCCGCAAGTTGATCACCAAAACATACATCAAGTGAATCACGTGGTATCCCACTGTCACCACACATACGCACGGCAAGACATACATCAAGTGTTCTCAAATCTTTAAAGACTCAATCCGATAAGATAACTTCAAATGGGAAACTCAATTCATTACAAGAGAGTAGAGGGGGGAGAAAACATCATAGGATCCAACTATAATAGCAAAGCTCGCGATACATGAAGATCATATCACCTAAAGAACACGAGAGAGAGAGAGAGAGATCAAACACATAGCTACTGGTACATACCCTCATCCCCGAGGGAGAACTACTCCCTCGTCGTCATGGAGAGCACCGGGATGATGAAGATGGCCACCGGAGAGGGAATTCCCCCTCCGGCAGGGTGCCGGAATGGGTCTAGATTAGTTTTCGGTGGCTATGGAGGCTTCTGGTGGTGGAACTCCCGATCTATTGTCCGTTCTGGAAGTTTTAGGATACCGAAGGGGGGCCACGAGGCAGGGTGGTGCCCCCCAAGGGGTGGGCGCGCCCCCTACCCTCGTGAGCTCCTCCTTCATCTTCTGACGTAGGGTCCAAGTCTATCCGGTAGGTTTCCTTCCAAAAATAAGTTCTCCAGTTGATTTCTTTCCGTTTCGGCTCCGTTTGATATTCCTTTTCTTCAAAACACTGAAATAGGCATAAAACAACAAATCTGGGCTGGGCCTCCGGTTGCCCAAAAATAATATAAAAGTGGAAAATAAAGCCCAATATTGCCCAAAACAGTAGATAATATAGCATGGAGCAATCAAAAATTATAGATACGTTGGAGATGTATCACGGCCCTTGGGGGCTACACAGGCGAAAAACTACTAGAATATAATGATCACGTCTGATTTACTTCAAATGATCAGTTGGTATATGAAGGACAAGTTTGTAAAAGTTAATGTATTATATAGTCCTGGTTTATGATTGTCATCATAAACCGGCCCTTGGGGGCTACTTGGGTTGATGCTTATACTTTGGATTCAAGAAAGGAAAGTGATGAAAATACCTCATAGCGCTCTTTCATCAGGTTCACCAAACCGGCTTCATAATCACGGTTTGAGTGTAGACGGTTTAAAAACCGGAGTGGAGTTCTTGAGCACTGAGATGGGCATAGCTTGACAAGTCAGTGTTCCATTTGCCTTTTTCCATGGCAGCATGCTCTTCCTTGGCACTATGTTTGTCCAAGATTACAGGATGGCCAGGAGAGGTGTGACCAATACCAGTAATGACAACTTCGCCTTCTTTGTCTCCAGCAACTTTTTCTAGAGTTGATGGAGTTTCAGTAGCTCTCACCGGACTAGAATACCTGTCATCATCCCGGATTGGACCGGCCGGTTCAGCATCTGGCACAACAATGTCAACTTCTGGTTGTTCATTGACATTGTGATCTTGAGGGGGTGGCTCATTAAAAGTGGCTTCAGGATTGGGAACCTCCGGTTCAACCGTTTGCTCCGGTTCAAGAACCACCTCGTCTTCGGGCGGATTTTTCACCCGAGCCTTTTTGCTAGGTCTGGCTTTGGCTCTAAAAACAGAAAAAGTTGCGAAAGTTAAGCATAGTATACAAAGTATGGAAACATTCAAGGAAGGGTTTCAAGTACTTACCCAGCTACAGTTTTGAGAGGAGGAAGTTGGGTTGCTGTTAACTCGCCAGAAGATGAGGGAGGTGTCACTTGATAATTCGAATCAGACGGATTAAGAGGTTGCCAGAAATAACCTGCCTTTGGATAAGAATTGTCAGAAGGAGGTGACACCTCAGATCGGCGCTTTCGAACTGGGGTGTCAGGTAAACCAGCTGAAGTGACCTTTTGGCCGCTGTGCTGGGTTGTGCGGCGAGCCTCGTGCTGCTGCTTCTTCAAAATAAATGTTGGATCCAAGTGAGCAAGAGGATGTGAAAAGCTTACTTTCCGGATTGCTTGATGGATTTTTTGTGTTGGCAGAGAGTCTGAACCGGAGGAAAGGATAAATACCTCTACATCGTCAGCTTGGCTGCCTTCCGCGCCCTCCTGATAAATATCATTGTTAATGAGATGCATAAAAAGGGAACCAAGTGAATCAAGTTCTACCTCAACTTCCGGTTCATCCGGGTCGTCATCCAGTTCCATGCTAATACGTTCAGCTGCCTTCCTCTTTGAGGTTTTCTTGACGGCTTTTTTTTGGATGGGAAGGCTTTGCCGCTTTCTCATGAGGTTTCTTCTTCAAGAACGGATCATCGCCCTATTTATAAACAAGCAGAAGAGTGTTCACGGGTTGTACAGTTTAAAAGATATCAAGTATGAAGCGGAAGGACAGTACTTACAGCAGGCGGTTTGTTTTTTGTGTAGAATGGGTTTAAGCCGGTTTGGCGGGAGATGGATTCCAATTCATTCAAAATCTTCTTGACACCCTCAGTGACTTCTTCATCGGTCAGCTGAATGTTGATGTGACGTTGGGAGTCTTCTACTTCACCAGTGTACTCACACATTAAACCAGAGCGGCAACTTAACAGCAAGATGCTCCAGGATATCCAGCAACACACAAAGTCGACGCCTGATAAACCATTGGCCATAAAGGCTCGGAGCTTGGCGAGTTGAGGGGCATATGAGAACCGTTCCTGGGCACTTAGACGTTGCCGCAGTGGATGAGTGTTGGAAAGCCGGTGGGCACGGTAACCCGGCAGAGGGTTCTCGTCTTCAAGGGATGTGTCTTTACAGTAGAATCAAGTTTGGTTCCACTCTTTGGGGTGACTGTGCAGCTTGGCATGAGGAAATTCAACCTCTTTTCTTTTTTGAATGGTGACGCCACCAAGTTCAGTGTTGGGCCCGTCTACAAATTCAGTGCGCCGATTCAGATTAAAAAAATCCTGGAACAGCTCAGCAGTTGGTTCTTCTTGTAAGTACACTTCACAGAAGACTTCGAAATTGCATATATTGGATACCCAGTTAGGTCCAATATCTTGAGGGTGGAGCTGGAAACTGGCAAGCACATCCTAGAAAAACTTTGACCTGGGCGTTTTGAAACCACGGCCTATGTGATCAACAAATACCACTACCTCACCCTGCTTAGGGGTGGGAGGATTCTCCGATCCAGGAACTCGCCACCGGATCTCATTCTTTTTTGCTAAGGTACCAATTTTGACCATTCCATTAAGTTGCACCTCGATAACCCGGGAGGGAGCCCAGTTACAGGCATAAAACTGCTTGGCCATTGCAAGTGAAAAGCTGAAAAAAATACCGGTTTACAATTCATTCATGGTGGTGCATAAGGTGCAATGGGGTAAGGAAATCCAAGTATGTAAATTTCGTAAACCGGAGGCCGATACAATGATGAATGCCAAATCGATAAACGGAGCAAAGGTATACACATACTACAAAACCGGAGTATGATAGTGCAGATGAAGGGATTGCCGTTTTACAAGGGGACTAATGGTGTGTGATAAATTGCTTTTACAAAGGTAAACCGACTATGTGATAAAGAGGATACATATCTAAGGCAAGAATGACTAAATAAGGTAAAACAGATTTCACAAGGTTGCATGGAAATTTTAGATCTACCGTAAGACAGGAAAGCAAAAAGATTTCGACCTAAAAAGGTTGGTCCCAAAGCGGTTCACAAAGGTCCAGATCTGTTTTTATGCGCATAAGGGTTTGTTGTGGTAAAAGAAGATAAGCCATTACACGGAATATATCAAACTCGAGGTTTTTATCCATGGAATAAGGAGGAATAGGGAAGAACAGTGCCGGAGCCTCGATGAACTTCGATGAACAAGGAAACCCTAGGCAGATCTACAAAGGAGAAAGGAAAGGACTTACGGCGGCTGTTGAAGTAGCGGAAGTACGCCACGGTTCTCTAGTGCAACCAGGTTGATGCAGCGGCCAACGGAGAGGCAGAGGCGAAGCTCGGTGACGGCGGCGGCGCTCGGTTGCAGAGGCATCGCAAGGAGGAAGAAGAAGCGAAAGATACGAAGGGAGGAAAGGGATGGCCCTTGGTCCTATTTATAAGGCGAACCAATAAGCGACAAGTTTGTGAATCGAGGAGCTTAAAATGTATAGTTAATAAGGATGTCGCCTCGATGGTTGGATATTAATTAATGAAGGGCATCTTTGGCTTCAACGAATAGATGACGTCATGGCGGTTTACTATGGATCTAAAGGATGACGTCACGACAGTTTACCAAGATCTGTACGAAGATGCCAGGGAAAGAATTTTTCTAAGTATTGAAGGTTGACATGAACAATTTCAAATCAATCTGGGGCCTAATGTTGGGGATATGACTACTGAAGGTAAACCGGCTAGGAGTGGCCGGGTTAACTCCCTGAATATAGAAGCCCGTGAAGACGTGAGGATGGTGGCGCTTTACGAAGGCCCAGGGCCCAAAGGCGAGTTAAGGCCTGTAGATGTAAACCGACTCTTTTATGTAACTTGTATTGTAAGTTAGAAGGAATATAGACCGAGCCGGATACGTTTATGATCCGGCCTCGGGACTCTGTAAACCGGCAGGCGTCAACCTATGTATATAAAGGGACGAACCAACATCGGTTTAGGGACAACATACAACAACTCGAGAACCAGGCAAAGCGGATTCGCTCCCTGGTCATCGAAACCCCAACAATACCAATCACAACTAGACGTAGGCTTTACCTTCATCGAAGGGGCCGAACTAGTATAAAATCCCGCGTGTCCCTTGTCCGGTTTAACCCCTTTAAGCTAACCCGTAGCGATGGCTCCACGACCAAGTCCTTTCACGAGGACATCTGCCGTGACAAACCCACGACACATCATGTTCATCATGCTTCAGGACTTCATTGAAATATCCTATGCAAACCCAACGTAATTCTTGGAGTGTGGACAAGTTCTTCATTGTGTCCCAAGTGCGGTGACGTAGATGGGTCTATGCTTCCCCGCATAAGCATGAAAGCCTCCACGGCTGGTCCCCTAGACCAGTAATTTTACCATCGATATGATACTTCGAGTAGCCCAAAACCTCAATGTTTATTTCATTATTCCAAAACATAGCTAAACCTCCGCTTCTACTGGAGGCATCCACAGCAAAAGAACTATCAAAACCTAAAGTACTTTTTTGATTTTCAAGTCTCTCCCCACTGAGCTGGGTTTCAACTATACAAAGTACTCTAGGGGCAAACTTATTTGTGAGTTCACGCAGTTCTTGAATTGTTGGGGCGTTGCCAATGCCCAGCAATTCCAGCAAAGCAGATTCATTGCGTCTGGTGGTCCTCCACCAGGGAGGCTGCCATTCTCGCGTCCGAGTTCTTCCCTCCAGGAGGGTTCTTCTTCACAATACCACTGCCTGTCTTCTCACTCTGGGCTGTTAACTTGAACCTCTTGGGATCCTGCTTTCGTGCGCGGCTGAGAGGCACCACTGCCCCACTAGGGTTAGGAGCCAGGGCAAGCTCCATGCACATAGTGGTTTGAGCTAGCGGCGATCCCGTGACTTTCTTAGAAGATGTTTTTCGGTTGGCGTCAGTCACGTTCATAGCCACCTCCTCATGTTCCGGCGTACTTTCCCCACCCTGTTCAGTGTCGGCAGCAGATTGGTGTTCCTGGTTCCTTGCTCTCTAATTCCTGCTCCGGCATCCGGTCCCCAAGCTGTTGTCGCCGACGCACGGAGGATTTCGAAGACCAGGGTAGAGGGAGGATGGACAACGTCCCTGTGCTCCTTGAATTCATGGCCCATCATGCCGCAGACCTAGCACCAATCCAGTAAGCGCTCGTACTTGACGACAAAGGTCTGCCGCTCGCCTCTACGGGTCAGGGATATATCTTTTTTCAGAGGGTTAAGGACATCCAGCCGGACCCTAACTCGGTAGAAATTCCCTTCGAAATCAAATGAAGATGGCTCTGAATCCACAAACTCGCCGATCTTAGAGGCCAGTGCCTTAACTTTACCATGGAAAGCTATCAGGAGCTCAATGATCGGTGCCCATATCTTGATAGTGAAGAGCTCAATCGAGGAAGGCTTTGAGTATCCATCGTATGGGGCAATGACCATGGGATTTCCCCTAATGTGCCATGGCCCTCCTTCCTTGACCCGGTCCCAATCCCCCAAGCAATAGAATTGCATCTAGAATACATTCTCCTTTGTAGAATCGAAAGTATGTCTAGAGGCGGGTGTGATTAGACTACTTGACCAAATGAAACTTATGATTTTCCCAATTTTAGTTCTTGGAAGATTTTAGCAACTTTGGACAAGTCAAGCAATCTTAACACAATTCAAGCAAGCATGCAAAGGGTATATGAGCAGCAGAAAGTAAAGCATGCAACTTGCAAGAATGTAAAGGGAGGAGGATTCAAACGCAATAGGAAACACATATGTTTTTGTCGTGGTTCCGATAGGTGGTGCTATCATACATCCACGTTGATGGAGACTTCAACCCACGAAGGGTAACGGTTGCGCGAGTCCACGGAGGGATCCACCCACGAGGGGTCCATGAAGAAGCAACCTTGTCTATCCCACCATGGCCGTCGCCCACGAAGGACTTGCCTCACTAGCGGTAGATCTTCATGAAGTAGGCGATCTCCTTGCCCTTACAAACTCCTTGGTTCAACTCCACAATCTTGCTGGAGGCTCCCAAGTGACACCTAGCCAATCTAGGAGACACCACACTCCAAGAAGTAACAAATGGTGTGTTGATGATGAACTCCTTGCTCTTGTGCTTCAAATGATAGTCTCACCAACACGCAACTCTCTCTCACATGATATGGATTTGGTGGAAAGAAGATTTGAGTGGAAAGCAACTTGGGGAAGGCTAGAGATCAAGATTCATATGGTAAGAATGGAATATCTTGGCCTCAACACAAGTATAGGTGGTTCTCTCTCAGAAAAGTAAGTTGGAAGTGTAGGTTTGTTCTGATGGCTCTCTCAAAGAATGAAGAGGTGGTGGAGGGGTATATATAGCCTCCACACAAAATCTAACCGTTACAAACAACTTGCCAATATCGGTGGGACCGAATAGTTAAACTCGGTCGAACCGATTCAGCAAAGCTAGTGACCGTTAGGGTTTTCGGTGGGACCAACATGCAACTCGGTAGGATCGATATGATTAGGGTTAGGGCATAGCGTAATCTCGGTGAGACCGATTACACAAACTCGGTGAGACCGATTTTGGTAATAAGCTAACCGAGAGTTGGTCAGGTAAACTCGGTGGGACCGATCGCTCATTTCAGTGAGACCGAAACGTTACAAAGGGAAAATAGAGAGTTTACATTGCAATCTCGGTGGGAACGATCGCTCATTTCGGTGAGACCGAAATGCTACGAAGGGAAACAGAGAGATTACAATCCCATCTCGGTGAGACCGAGATCCCTATCGGTGAGACTGATTTGCCTATGGTTTGTGGCAGTGGCTATGACATTTGAATCTCGGTGGCGCCGGATAGAAAGAATCTGTGGGGCCGAGTTTGACTTCTGGTTTAGGTCATATGTGGATGTGAGAAAGTAGTTGAGGCTTTTGAAGCACATTACTAAGCATTTTGAGCAAGAGCCTCATTAAGCAACACCTCATCCCTCCTTGATAGTATTGGCTTTTCATATAGACTCAATGTGATCTTGGATCACTAAAATAGAAAATAGAGTCTTGAGCTTTGAGCTAGAGCCAATCCTTTTGTCCTTAGCATTTTAAGAGGTCCACTTTTCTCATCTATGCCATGCCAATCATTGAGCTTTCCTGAGATATTAATCTTGAAATAGCATTAGCTGAATGAGCTATATGTTGTGAGGAATTACCAAAACCACCTAGGGATAGTTCCACTTTCATCCTCGAGGGTTTTGATCTTGACTGGCCTAGCTAGATCCCAGGCAGTCCTCATGTTATGGAAGAACCAATATGTGCTGAAACCCTTATCCATAAGGACTCGGGCCAGGATCATCCAGCGGAGTGCCTCCTCCGGCGGAGCATCGTCATCCTCGAAGATTACATCATCCAGGTCATCTTCCTTTAAATCTAGTTCCTTCATCAATTCTTCCAAGTTTCCCTTCCCTTTGTGGCCTGAACCCGACGAGCTTCCGCGACTCGCCATGCGTGCCGGCCTCCCAGGGTAGATCGATCTCCGGTGCTTTGGACAAGAAAACCCTAAACCCCTCTGAGAGTGAAGCCCGTACCCAGGTTGGGCAGCCTAGCCGCGAGTCTCAACTCGGATCAAGGTGAAAGAAGGTAGATTCACAACGTCACCAATGGTGGCGAGAGGAAAGTAAACCCTAGCTTGAGGGAAAAGATTACATCAAAAATAATATCTGATAAAATGAAACTAGCCGGATCCCCTATGGGCCAAGCATGCTCCTTTTCCCTATGGGCCAAACATGTGGAGTTGTCTGTTTGTTTGTGGGCTTGCATCTATCATACAAAACAACATAGAGAAATAATAAAGTCGGCCCTCAGCACACACACGCTTCTTATAGCGATCCCAACACACACACAAATTTATGAAGTCTAACAATTGATCATCACGTGTGTAACCATATCATAGTTTGATGAGATAATCCATTTGAGTCATGTAATCGTTATGATGCAATGTGGACGTTTTAATTACACTTCAAAATCTATCAACTAAATCGTTGAAGCACCGTGCACTATGTCAATGACACAAACCAATGCCCCAACCTCACTAGAACTAGAAGCATCCTCCTCCACCATTGCAAATGGTGTGGGCCGTGCCTCCTCCCCTCCCCTCCCCACTCCATTAAACTCGAGCTTACCACAACCAAGCTTTTTTTAATTATTATTGATAACCTTTGCTGTGATGTTCATCATGGAAAGTGAATGCCACTCCACAACCAATATTTAGATGGACAATAGTTGACTATTAATTTTGTTCGATGTTACAAGAAGTATGAAATCTGGAATCGCCGCCCCGAGCGATGGGCGTGGAGATTTAACCCATATTTGCCTCCATGTGTTGTGTGACTCTTCTAGTGGCGATGACGTCCCTGTTGATAGTAATGCATACTCAACACACATCACACAAGGCTTTCTTCAGCAAAACATAGTGTCGGCATCGAACTTTTGCTAGTCCAATCAGAAAAGAAATCGAACCTATAAACAACGCTAGGCAACCCGCCCATACGAGGCACTTGTTGTGGGTGCTGCTTGTGGTCCGCTGGATTCACAGTTGTATGTCTTTTCTACTGTTCATTCATTTTTACAGCATTGACTTCCAATTTTAACTAGGAGGTGAATGACAGATGGGCCTAACTCTAACATTTGGCTGTGTCCGCTCGTTCTTTATTGATCCAGTGGTATGATTTTCAGCCCCGCGTGCATCGCCAATTGGAAGGAGGGCACAACCCTAGCTGCGCCGAGCCGCCACTCTCCCTCTCTCGCCGCCACCTCTCCCTCCCCCATTCATCCTCTCCATCTGCCGCTGCCACCCCTGTCTCTCCACCTCATGCATCCTCTCCTCATCACCGTCATCGTGAGTGCCCACGCGGGTGGATCAGGTGGTCAGCGTGGGATGCGACAACACATCTGGCCAGAGGAAAACGCGTTGGCATCTCCTCTCGATGGCAGTGGATAGGCGAGGCTGCCAGGCGACGGGCTAAGGCGGCGGTGCAGGGGACTGAGGCGGCGGTGCAGGGATCCGCTCGGCCTACTATTGCTGCTTCCGGAGAACGGATGAACTGCTCTCGAGTCGAGGTGGTGCTGGCAAGGCTGCAAGGCGACATGTGCAGGGGATCCGGTCGATCTGCTGTTGCTGATGCTGATGGAGGATGTGGCCCTCTCAGGTCGAGGTGGCAGCGCCATTGCTGATGCCATGGTGAGCTTCTCTAAATCCTTTTCCCTTATCCATCCTGATCTCTATCTCTCTCTCTCTCTCTCTCTCTCTCTCTCTCTCTCTCTTTGTGGCCATCTATGCAATATTGTGCAAGTTTGTGGTTCCTTTGTTATTTTGTTAATGAACCTCTGACCGGCAAGCCCAGCGGGGGGAAGGAATTGGGAGAGCGAGATGAGCGGGGGAAGGAACAGGGAATGGCCTCACACTCTGGCTCGTTGTCTGATTCACCGTTGCTTGCAGCTAAAGAAGACAGAGAAAAGCAGCCAATGTACGCCGTCTCAGGTGGTGTTGTTTACCACATGCTCTGAGGTATGGTAGGATGTGATTCTTAGTTTGAAGAGTGCCAAGCTCGAGTTGTGAATCTGCTGCTATACATTGGTTGAGGAAAAATAATGGCACTTATAATATTTGTGCAACCACATTTGTGAGATTTACGGAATTCATGCAGTAGCACTCTAAATAGGTATAGATTCAGACTTCACCTAATACAGGTTCAACCTATTGCTTGCCTCGGTATTCCATAGATTATCTGCCCTGTATGCCTATTGCTTTCCTAGCTTGGCAAGTTGGTATGCCTAAATTTTGTGAGGTGTGTATGCCAAGTTTACATGCTGTAAATAAATTATGATCTAATAGTCGGCAATCTCTCGACACATTTGTCTCACAATAGTGTGTGTCATTAGGGCTGTTTTACCATTCCAAAGGCACATGGGAGTTTGCGGGAAATTTTTTGGTAATGTTTTCTCTTGGATCTTTAGAAAAGATGGGCACTTATGTTCAAAAATATGTGGTATACTTTGGTCCTTTTGTATGTTCTGCATTCTCATGCTTTCTCAGGGAAAAGTTGTTGTCTCCCTCTATTTTTTACGGTCATACCTATATTGTGCTACCTGTCGTGATGCTAAAAACACTTCTTTTTTCTAGATAAGCTCCACTCTCTCATACGGGCAATCATTTCTTGGCTAGATGATGACTAACATATTGCAATCCGTACTTTTACTAATTTCACTTGCTGATTTGTTTCCATGACATAGGATAAACTCCCGTGGCTAGCTCATCTTGGATTCATAAGGTCATATTCAATCTTGATGCTTTACACGTGTAGCATCCCGGCTCAGAGCAACCGGTTTACCTTGCATTGCCAGCCCAGAGATCAAGTCTTCTGGCAACACACAACAACTTGGTACAGAAAACAACCGCTTTATTGATGCTAGTGGAAACATACGTCTGATATTACATCAAGTATCGAGGCCAAGCGGCACACACGGTGTGGCTGAACAGTATGTAAATTATTAATGAATATGAAGGGGCCTCGATATGAAGTGGAACTCCATAGCACAGGGACACCAATGTGGACACGATCTAGACGCGGGAAGCTCTCCGATCTGATATGACTTGCCTGAAAACTGGCATGACACGCCAGGTCTGTACATTGAATGTACTTGCAAGCTCACAACAAACATAAGCATAATGGCAAATAATATCATGACATTTAATCAGGTTAATGCAATGCAACATGATACTACTGATGCGGTGAAATCAACTTGTGCACTGAGTCACTCGAACTCTCTTACCAGACGGGTTACCTCATAACCGAGCGGTGATCATACCAGGATCTCAAAGGAAACCAACACTTTGGTTCCAACCACGGTCATCTCATGATTCCATACATCATCAATAACCAGTGCGAACAATCAACTTTTAGTGTGCAAGATTACTTATTAGTGTTGATCCATGGTGTGACCTACTCACGAGCTATGTTCGTAACCAAGGACGCGGCTATCGGTAGATTAAATACACTCTGCAGAGGTAGCGCACTTTACCCACACCACGAAATCCATGGCCTCGTCATCCCATTTGGGTGGACCAACGACATTCTGACGAAACCATCTCATTGTCATGACACTCTCCCGGCCACTCCGCCCAACTCCCCACTGGGCTAAGTCATGGGTGGCCTCGTGCCTACCAAAGGAATCAATGGCCACCGTCATGGCAAAAATGGCCCAAACGGTGACAAGGTACCATAACCACAAATGCGCACACAAGGTTATGTCTCCTTACCGGGCCAGGGCACCGCACGCCCATAACCTTCCCTCGTACGTTGGAGGTACCGACCAGAGGCATGACAACAGACCGAATCAAGACCTCCCCATAAAGGTAAATGTGGTCGCACTGGGAAAAACTCCATTCAGTAGCACCATGACTCGATCGACGTTATGTACAACTTGTATTACATCAGGTTTAACTTGAATATAAAATAACTCGAGTCATTATATGCCATGATCATGTAACTACTCAACATGCAAAGTAGACCACTCACAGTGACAGATCAACCTCATCAAAATTTCCTACTTGCACTACTCATCAACTAATCCTTACTGGTTCTACTTCACTGGTTCTTAACATTCATCATTTTAATTATCTCATAATATATTAACATCAATTTCAAAAATAAACTACCATTATTCATGAAAGCATAATCACTTCAATGAAAAAAATTCTACTGACTTAACTAGCTCATGCATTCAACCAGTACCATAATAAAGCAATTCAAGCATGGCACAGTAACTAGCATTAAGAAATATTTACTTAAATAATTTAAATGCTTGAAAATAACTCATATTCAAGTTAAAAAAATCATAGATTCTGAAATGACACCTTCCAAATGTTGGGGTGGCTTGCCTTAGTGCAGAGGTGGTTCACACTCCTCCTGGTTATCTTCAAGACAAGCTTCTCCCTCTGCAAATATTTAAAAACAACAAAACAAAATATCAAGAACCACTCTGAAAATCACCAGAAATTCTAGACACCAAGGAAAAATCTCAACTTTGGTGTGCTACTAGAACTTTTCTAAACAAAAACAATGCAAAAAGAATCAACTCATTTGGACTTATAGTATAGAAGTTATAGCTGGTCAAACACTACTAGGGAAAACGTTATACACAGAACTTTAGCAGTAGCGCTTGTTAAAAGAGAACGCTACTGTTAGATAGCAGTAGCGCGTGCAAAATAAGCGCGCTGCAGGTGGACATATATCAGTAGCGCGTCTCACCAAAAACTCGCTACTACTAAAATTCCAATCACTTAGCCGATGGGCTACACATAGTAGTAGCGATCTTCCAAAAACCGCGCTAGCGCTAATAAACTTATAGCAGCGCATTTATGTGTAAATCGCTACTGCTAACGAAAAGAAAATGAAATTGAAAAACGAATAGAGAAGTAAATGAAAATGAAAGAAATAGAAAAAGGAAAAAGGAAAAATATAAAATGTAAAGAAAGAAATGAAAAAAGAAAAAACTGATGAATACGTAGCAGCAGTGCGCTCTCTGAAACGCGCTATAGCTAACTTAGCTATAGCGCATTTTCTGTAACGCGCTACCGTTACTTTTGACTTAAGCAAAAACGGTTTCCCCCCGGCCACCACTTCTCACCCAAATCGATCCATCGCTTCGCCGTCGTCTCCCCCACTTCGCCGTCGCCCCCACTTCATCGCCATCTCCTGCTGGCGTCGATGCCGCGCTCATCCTCACGGCCGCCGCCCGAGGCCGCCCAGCCTCACCGCCGCCGCCTCTCGGGCCGCCCTCTACCTCACCGCTGCCTACCTCGACCTCACCGCCGCCACCTCTCGGGCCGCCCTCTACCTCACCGCTGCCTACCTCGACCTCACCGCCGCCGCCTTCGACCTCACCGCCCTCGAGCCCGCCAAGATTGCCGTGTCCCGATC
>NC_057812.1:681820563-681861008 GCF_018294505.1 Triticum aestivum | reverse complement strand
GCCCCTACCTCCGTCGCCAAGCACCTCCCTGCCACCGTCTCTCCCCTCTCTATAAGCCCCCCAACCCATCCTTTTTAGTTAATAGATGTTAATGTTAAGTAGTAGATAATGTTGATGTTTTTTAGTTAGGGTAATAATAGACTATGTTAAGTAGTAGATAATGTAGATGTTAATTAGTTTAGTAGGGTTTAGTTTTTGAATTGAGTTTGTTTAACTAGATGTTAATTAGGGCAGTAGGGTTTAGTTTAGAGTAAAGTCTAGTTCAGTAGTTAACTAAAGATAATCTATATTTGGTTTTTGAATTGAGTTTGAGAGAGCATGTATGATTTGTGTAGATTTTCTTGAAGTGTCAAACGATATAGGACATGCAAATTTGAAGTGGTCAGGATATATGCAAATTCCTCAACTTTGTTTGCCCATGTTTCGATTGTGCCCAAGTGACCTTTTGTTGTTTCCAGAGAATGAAGTTGAGTGGCCTATGTTTTGCCGGAATGTTGATTCATTTCCGTTTTGGCAAATTTCAGGTTCTAGATTTGTCCACTTTTTAGCAAAGGTCATGCCAAAATTTTCCGTGAATTTCGGCATGACCTGTGCTACAAACTAGGACATATCGAGTGCCCGGGATTTGCCGCACCAGGAAGGAGTCAACGTTCCTTCAAAACTTGGGCCTTTTGTATGTCATTATTCATTTTATTAGGTCTAGAATTAATTTACTAGATTTAATCGTAGGAAACATGGCTAGCAACGATGAAGGACAGGGTTCTGGTGATTGCGACTACGTCTACCGGGCGGCAGAAGAATTTTTTAGCCTTGCCGACGATCAACCAGTGGCATCGGGGACTGAGACCGACACGCATACCGGTGCTGAGACTGAGACCGGCGCTGAGACTCAGACCGGCATCGAGACCGGCGCTGAGACTGAGAACGGTGCTGAGACTCAGATCGACATCGAGACCGGCGCTAAGACTGAGACCGGCGCTGCCTCGTGGAGCGGAGCCGGTGTAGAACCGAAAGCGAAGAGGCAACAGCTTCCTAACAAACTCCAGACTACTAGACTGGTGGTCACGGAGGTGGACAACAGCAATTTTGAGCCAACGGCGCCCGAGGAAGCGCGTCGATGCTACGACAATCAAATAGGCTGCATCGTACGGACAACCGCCACCATCAACAGTGAGAAACTACCGAAGATACAAAATATGAGGAGCTCCCTCCTAAAGAAGTTTCACCAGATATTCTTGTTCCCGGGCCGGAATTTGAAGGATTATAAAGATCCATATGAGGACCCGGCAATGAAGAAGATAAACAAACAAGTCATGACCAAGTTTAGCAACGCGTTGGCCGCCTGGAAAAATTGAGTGAAAGCAAAGATCATCGACAAGAAGGAACCCTACTCCGAGATTGTAAAGGATAATCCCACAATCACGGAAGAGCAGTTTCAGATACTCAAGGAGGCTTGCGAGGACAAAGCTGCCAAAAAAAGTCTCAGTACATGAAGGGGCTTCAAGAGAGGAACATTGGGAGCCACCACCTCGGAAGCCGTGGTTACGGCGGAAAGAGGTCCAAATGGGCCAAGGAGGATGCGGAATCCGCGAGTCTTGGCATCCCAGACCCCTTGGCGGATTTCACCGTCCCGCAGGAGCGTGACATCCTCAGGGCCCGGCACCGTTGGGACCCAATGAAGAAGGTTTACGAGACAACACCGGTCATTACGGAGTTCATGAGACTGCTGGTAATTTTAGTTTCTGATAAATTCGACTGCACACGTTAGTCATATTTGTAAACGATCCTTGTGCCTTTAGCAGAGAGAGCATCACCGGATTGCGGCCGAAAGCGACTCGCCGTCTGAGGCATTGGCGAGGCCCAAGTGGGACACTCCACTCAACCGGGCGTTGAACATATTGAAACGACAACCGGTGGATACTCGACCGTCGTATGGACGTGTGCACGGTGTCGGAGACGGCGCCACGTGGAACAAGTACTACCGTGAGACCACGGAGGAGAGAAAGTCAAGATGGAGGTTAACTGAAGAAAACATCGACAAGAAGGTTGAGATTGCGGTTGAGAAGAAATCATCTCAGACAGTCGCAACAGCGGTAGCTGCCGCAAAACAGGTGGTTGCAGATTTGTCTACTTCCTTGGTGACGGGCATTATCACTTGGACAAGGCAAAATCCAGAAAAAAATGCAAAGGACTTTCCCCTTGTCGACTTCTTGGTGAGAAGCTAGACTAGCGTTGCACTAGCACCTTCTCTTGCACCGGCTCCCGCACCTGCTCCGGCATCGGCTCCTGCACCGGACGTGCTCGGTGGTGCTTCGTCTTTGGCTGAGTTCGACGCCCTCGTGATATCTGGCACACCGACCCCCTTCAATATAAATGTATAATCTCCCGTTTTAGTTGCCTTTCGGATGTCTCACATCGCATACTTTTCTTTGCAGGCCAACGTAACCCCGTGCACCATATTGTACACCATCGGCGACCAGAAGGTGGACGTGGGGAAGGCGACGATAATGAAGCCGAAGGAACCATTGTTCCACAGCTCGCCGATCCTCCCGAACGTCTTTAATGTTTCCGTGGCCAGTGTCAAACCGGGCCATGAGAATTTATCTCCTCCAATACTAGCGGGGGATGACAATGAGACACCGCGGCAGCTTGGTGATTGTTGTAATGGGTGGGTCCTGTTGTGGCCAAAGAGTCTGCTTCGTCTAAAGGCCGCCGGGAGCACACCCACGAGCACGCAGCCTCAGCAAGGTATGAACATAAACACCCCACCTACCCAATTAGCGTCGGATGTCGGGTTGGGTGATAGCGGACGGGGTAAGGAGGAGGCTCCATTAGTCGCTGATGACGTCGTCATGGATGAGGATGAGGACGAAGATGGCGCTGAACAGTATGTCTATACTGGCGCCTCCTAAGGGTTGGAGCGTCATGAGTTGGTGCCTGAATTGCCGTCTCAACGTATTGTGGACGACATTCCGGTAGTAAAGAAGTCTAGGAAGAGAGTGAGGAAAGGCAAAAAAGCTGATTCTATGATCCAGCAGCCTCAGCAGCCTCGGCTTCAGGACCGTATAGATATCCCCGATGCGAATAAATGGCATATCCCCGGTCAACCAATCCTACCTGCAACAGCACTACGGGCCAGATTCGGGTATCTAAGGAGACTTCATGACGATGTGCTGCGGGTAGAGAAAGGCCTCATCGCCTCGAAAGATCCAGGATACCCACTCTACGTGGTTAACGTTCCGCGGCAAATGTCGTACGTCGACAGCTTCCCCGCGGATAAGTTCTTTCTCCAATTCGATTACATATTCGACATGTTTCACGTGAAGAAGATGGATTTTACGTTTGTCCGCCTTTATGCCTTGCACATGAACTACATCATTGGGGTTGAGCGGATATCTAATATCTGTGTCGCTGACCCGTACTACATGCACGAGGGCTTCTTGGGAGTCTGCGCAAAGCACCGTGAATACGCAAGGGATTACGTCGTCAATTTCATGCTCGCCAATAAGGACAAGGAGGCGATTCTTGTGCCTTATCATCCCGTGTAAGTCATCCGCTCTGCTATCCTTCCTTCGATTTCAATCATTCATTTGTACGGTGGAGGCTAATTAATTTGAGGTGTACTTATTTTGCGCAGCGGCGGGCACGCCTTCCTCATCATCCTCTACCCCTGATTCTCCCATGCTCTTTACTTGGACTCGTCGAAGAACATTCACAAATAGGATTACACCCACATCAAGGATGTTCTCGACAGTGCTATGTTTTACTACCAAGCAAGGGGTGGAGAGGTCAGGGACAAGAAGACAAGGGGCGGCAGGGCCGCCTTCGGCCATAAGACCGACTTCTGCTTCATCCAGAAACCAAACGATTCTCTTAATGATGGATTCTATGTCCTACACCACATGCTGGAGTACAAACGGGATCACCAGAACCTTCGCATGTCACCTATTCGCAGGGGGAGAGGAGTACAGACGGGATCCGGCGATGCCCATATTCTGTAACGGGCAAAGGACATAGGAGATATCGAGGATCATCGACTTCGAGGTGAGTTTTATAACATCCATCGCGAACTTGCCCAAATCATCATGAAGGAGGTCGTCGAAAAAACAGGGATGTTCTACGGAGAAGGACAAGTGTCGCGGGAAGACGTCCGAACATGGATAGCCTCTCAGCGTCTCGACATGAAGCCTTTAACTAAGCTCAAGGACTATCTCCCTGACTTGGATGGATGGAATGATATGTTGGAGTGATTGTCGATATATGACAATGTGTCCGTTTAGTCCATACATTCAGTATGAAAAAACATTGAGGTATACACGGTGAAACTTTATTTGTGATGTTATTAAACCGTCCTCTTCCTCGACTAGCGAAAATCACTCTAGTTAGGGCATTTTGGGGTACGATGAACTTTGTTATTTATGCTTATGATATGTAGTTTCTATTTTTGCCAAGTCTGTCTCTTTCTATTGCTCAACTATATATGTTGCATATGATCGACTCATGTGACGATGCAGGCGCATAGATCATAGATGGCGAAGAAATGCTATGCCATGAGTATATATAAGACAAGTGGCCGGAGTGTCAGGCCCAGGTGTACCGGTTTTCGGTTTTCGAGCGACAGTCAGTAGTTAGTTTAGGTTCACGCTAATGCGAGAGAGGGATACGAACTCATGTACTCAAAGTGATAGATCTTCTTGCGTATGTCATTGTTTAGATGGATGGCCATGTATTTGCAAGTAATCGAGACTTGTATCGCTATTTCTAAGATGATGACGAGAGACCACTTTGTGTTGGATGATAATTATGATGATGACATGATTTGATGAGACTAATTGTATGTATATGTTATGATACATTTGTATGTGTATGATATGCTAAAGATTATTGTATAAAGCCTACTCAAATACAAAACAAATACAAAACAAATATGCTGGGAAAAAACTAATAAAACTAGTAGTAGCGAGGGGGGGAAATTTAGCAGTAGCGCCGCCTTACTAGTAGAGCTTCTAAGTAAATAGCACTGCAGATAATATCAGTAGCGCCCTTTTCTAAAGAGTGCTACAGCTATTCATGTATAGCAGTAGCGTGGGACAACAGGCGCTACTGCTATACGTTAGCTGTAGCGCCTTATTAGTAGCGCCGGTCCCCGCGCTACTAATAGGCCCAAAACCCGCGTTGCTGCTAGGCTTTTCCCTAGTAGTGAAAGGTGCTGGTCAAATTTTTGAATTAAATTTGAATTAAATAGAAAACCAGTGGGGCTCACGTCGATGGCGTATTCTCAGAATACACCTCCACTCGTACCGCTTCGGGCGCAAGTAGAGAGGCTGACAGCGGGCCCCGCTGGTCAGGTGAGGAGGGAGGGGGAGAGAAGCAAAGCGACGACGGTTAGGAGAGGTCCTTGGGCGAATCCATAGGGATAGAAAGAGAGAGGGGGTCGAGGCGCACCTCCCTGTACCCGTGGCTCGACGAGAGGTGGCCGGAGCAGCTCACCACAAAGCTCGCAAGCGGCGGCTACCATCGGGTCTCGCCGGAGAGGAAGAAGACGATGGAGAGAGGTGGTTCCAGGGGCTCCAACGTGTCTAGGCGGCACCACTGGACCTCCCTGGAGTCGCTTGAGCAGTTGCTCGAGCTCGAGGGGCACCGGAGCAACAAGGAGGGGCTGCGGGGATCGCCGGTGGGCTCGGTCGGGAACGGTGGCCAGAGGACTGCCCAGCCGGGCTGTGGCTATCCTATGGTCTTGTGGTGGTTGTGTGGTGGCTTGGAGTGCTCGGAGTGGTGGGAGGGGCTCGAATTTATAGTCGGAGGGGGAGAGGGGTACGTGGCTCTGCCGGAGCTCTCTGGAAGCCAGCGAGCGATGACGAATGGCGTCAGTGAGGGGTAGAGAGGCTCAGCAATCAGGCGGGAGCTGTGCAGCATGCGGACGGGCACAAGAGGCGGTGGAGAAAGAAGACAGAGGCACAGGGCGGACTTTGGCTGTTGGCCGCGACGTGCCCATGCCCGCTGCGATGTCTCCGGCGTCGGCGAGCGCCAGGGAGACATCAAGGGTGAAGAGACAGAGGTGGAGGCGTGGTGCAACAGTCCTCGACGAGCTCTAGATTGATCACACGTGAAACATAGACGAGGGCGCCGCGCAGAGCGCATCTGACGCGATGCCAGAGCCGTGTCCTCACGAGGTAACCAGGCTGGCATGGTCAAAACGACGCCCACTCGTTGCCAAACCTTTTCCCTCGTGTTTCCGTGCAGTGTTTAGTCTAGGGGAAGAGATCATACACTACCAGGCCGACCAGATTAGACTTGGGCTTGTTGGCAAGTTTCTGGTCAGAAACTTGGTCGCCAAGTCTGGAGGACTTCTAGAAGGTGATTAGGGCTGATTCTCAGGGGTTAAGTGTTATCTAGGAAGGTAATCAAGCTCAAGAAAATTCAACTTCATTAGAGCAAGGAAAAATACACTTGCTGTAGAAACTGGATTTTGAGGCCAGAACAGAAATGATTTTCTATAGCTAAAATATTCCAAATAATTATGTAATATTTTTGCACAAGGAGGTGGACCAAGGTTCAAAGAATATTTGAGAATTTTCTAAGATTTTTGGAAGTAATAAAAATGAGGGTTGCTTTGGAGCACAAGTTTCTGAGTTAAATTTCGGAGAAGAAATTGAATATTTTTCTTTTGTGAAAAATATTCCGTGGGTTATTTTGGGATTTTTCAGAGAAAGAAAGTTGAATGAGAGATGGATGGGAAACTTGGGTGAAAATCAAGGACATGCCCAAGTGTTTAAGTCCATTTGAATTGATTCAAAAACCCAAATTCAAAGCAAGGGCAAATGAAGTCCGGAAAAAGAGAGAAGGCAAAATCCAGGCTGTCACAACACGATTCAAAATGCATTTCTGGTTTCCTGTAGGTAGTACATTTCAAAATAGTTTGGGATGTCCCTCTGGTAGAAACTTGCTCTGGTTCTAGCAAAAACTGGGTATCCTCGAGTAATTGCTTATCCTCTCCACCATCCTTCTCCTCCACACATATATCCCGTCCCCAAAATTAAGCTATCTCTCTTCCCAAGTGAGCTCCTGGCTGCATTGCTGCCCAACTCCGGGATGGCCTTTACTCGCACAGCACCGGTGGCTGGAGCACCGAGGAGGAGACGGCAGCCGCGCCTCACGGCATGAGCGCACCACACCTAGCCTACCCAGTTTGTGGCCTCTCTGCAGTCTACACAAGCTACGGCGAATCGCCGCGCTGCTATTGGTAAACTTATTAATAGTCCACAGCTAAAATACCAGGACTTCAGTCTTGTCGAGGATGTCGGCCTATTACATGAAGCGGTTGGAGATTAAAGGGTTACACCTAATAATTAGTTCTCAGTCATTTGGATTACATTCTAAACCAGTAATGCATGTCATATATCATCAAATAGTTCGTTTTTGCTTTGCTATCATTTTGTTTCTTCAGCATGTGTAACTTCTAGCTCTGTCTGCTCTCCAGTTGTAGATGTTGTTTGTTGCTGGTCATCTGGCAGAATGTATTTGGTGTCTATTCACTGTATAAAAATCGAGGTTCACTGTGTTCACTAATTTTTGATAAATCAACTGCATAACTTGATTGAGATAGTTTGTTTGTCAAATAAAAATTGAGATTCCTGATTCTGGATTGTATTTTCCACATGTGTTGTCTGACCTGCTATCATAGTCTGATTGTTTTCATTATATAGAGATGTTGGAGTACACATGGAATACTTAAAGTGTTGCATAAACTCGAATAAGCTGAAGATCGTCTGTCAACTGAAGCTCTCAAGTGCATGGAAGGCTCTTACAACAAGGTTCTGCAAGACCTCAACTACGACAAACTACAGCTGATTCAGCAAAAATGCAAGTCTCTGGAGCATCAGCAGAAAGAAAAAGACGGAATGATAGACTATTTTAGCAACAACTCATGCAGTAGCCTCGATGGAGATCGCATGGCAACAGAGGAACTGCACCGTATAATAGATACCAACTTCACAGCAGGATAATCATCTAAAGACAACAATCTGAATCATATTTTGTCACAAATAAGATATGTTGCAGATCGTCTTAGTGATACAACTATAGTCAGAGTATGTCCAATAGACAAACAAGTATTATTGTAGCCTCATCGATGATATCAATGGAATTTCTGCATTGGACAATGACAACCACCAATCGCAGCCACTATGAAGAGTTGCCTGGACGACAAAGTCATTTTCAATACTGATGGAACATGCAGCGATGGCTCTATCTAATGTTCATCACTTCATAATCACAGTCGCTTATATGATGTGTATCTCTTGCTATCTAATTTCCTTGGTAACAACATTGTAAATAATCGATCGTAACCTTCTTAGAACACTAAATATCAGCACGAAGTATCTATCTACCAGTAATAAGTATTTATTCCTGTATGCGCACTGTTTGAATACTTGGCTTGCTCTCGCCCTTTGCGCCATTGGCGCAACGAGTCATCTAGTACTCTGCTAAAACTGAAAGCATGCCACCCACCACGGTGACCAACCCTTAGAGACTGGTTTTGAAGTAGTTAAAGATGGCACGAATACATAAGGATTGTGCTAACATCCGACTGTTCTAAATTTAACCAATAAAACCGGAGGGCCATTCCTAGCTCCACGAGTGCATGCGACCAGATTTTCTCTTGTAATTATTAGTGCATCTCTTTCTTCATGTACGTGCACATGACTCTTATTAGAAAGTCTAATTACATGCGTGCACATAAGGCGAAACTGATGCCATCACTCTGGATTCTCTTGTATTTCGTAACTTCAAAACGTGTGTAGCTCAAACCATCGGTCCGATTGAAAAACTATTTCACATAAAAGATTCGCCGTGATAAGATCTTTAAAACTAGATCTTGTTGGTATGTTCTAACACGTTTTTTTGGCAAAACGTTACCACGCGTGTGCTACTCAAGTTATCATGCCATGAGTATAGGTTATCATGTTGATTACATAGAAATTACCAGGCCATAAAAATGGTTCCTCCAATCTTCTCTTCACATGCACATGCGTGCATGCATTAGAGGTAACATTTAATGTCATCCAAAATTATCTTATATTTTGAAACTTCAAAATATTTTATAACTCAAACCGTCGGTCCAATCGAAAAATAGTTTTCACATAAAAAAATTGCAAGGAGACCTACGAAATTTGATCCCATATTAATATGTTCCGACGACTTTTCTTCGTGCAAATTGTTATCAGGCCTGGGTTAAGTAAGTTATCAGCTCTAATATGTGTATATTGTCAAGCTATTTACACATGAATTGCCGTGGTACGTTTTCAACAACTTTTTTTTCTAGGACAAAGTTACCGTGGTGTTTAATTTGTGCGTGATTTACCGTGCATGCGATCCATGTATTATCACTATCTACACGTAAGTTACCGAGGGTATGTTTTTCAAACAACTTCCTCCCCACGGGTCAAAAGTACCATGGTGTTTGTACGTGAGTTATCAAGTCTGCAGTGCATATATTATCGTGCTATTTACATGGAAGTTGCCGGGAGGGGGGGGTATGTTTTCAAACAAGTTCCTTCCCCCCACCCCGATCAAAGTTACCACATTATTTGTTGTGAGTTATCACATATAGGGTGCGTATAGTACCGTGCTACTTACACGGGAGTTATCACGAGTATGTTTTTGAACAACCTGCCGGGCGGTCAAAGTTACCGTGGTGTTTGTGCGTGAGTTGTGAGCTCTATTGTGCGTATGTTACCATGCTATTTATACATAATTTACCATGGTTTGGTTTGAACAAATTTTTTTGCCTTGGTCAAAAGTTACCATGGAGTTTGCACGTAAGTCAGGTCTGTGATTCATATATTACCATGTTATCTACACATAAGTTATCACGACATGTTTTCAACAACTATTTCCCCGGGTTAAAAAGTTACAATGATGTTTGTACCTGAGTTATTAGATCTACGGTGCATGTATTGCCATGTATAGTATTTCCACAAAAGTCACAAGGTGTATGGTTTCAATAAGTATTTTTTCTCCGGTTCATAGTTATCATGGTGTTTGTACGTCAGTTATCACGTCCGTGTTGTGCATATTATCATCTATTTACATAGAATTGGCCTGGGTATTTTTATCTTTTTTCCCTTGGGTCAAAGTTACTATGGTGTTTGCACTTAAATTATCAGGTCTATGGTGCATATAATATCGTCCTATTGACAAAGAAGTTATCGGAGGTACATTTATCAACAACTTTTATCTCTGTTTTAAAAATTTATCAGGCAGGGTGTACATAAATTATGAGGTATGCAGTGTGTAAAATACCATGCGACTTACAAAGAAATTACCAAGCTACATTTCAACAATTTATAGCCGGGGTCAAAATTACCACAATGTTTTATGTAAATAATCACATCCGAAGACACCCACCGTACCTATTTTTTTATTTCATATTCATATGGTACAAGTAGAATGTACCTTGTTTGTGTATCAAAAAGGGAGCTAGTCTGACTGATGCTTGTCATAGGAATAATCATTAGAAGTCGTGGGTTCAATTTCTATCAAGAGCATCAAAATTTGCCTAACGATAACCACATCGCCTGGATCTGTTGAGAAACTGTTGTGGTTCAGAAGTTAGATTACTCAAGTACATAAGGCTATAAGGCCGAAGTAACAAAGACTACAAGTCTAGACTTATGCTGATACCAAAAACTCTATTAGTAAGTTATAAGAAAAACAAAAATTCTCGTCCACTCACTTATGTTTTTTGGAAAGCTGATCACTTACTTATTACTCCCTTCCTTACATAATGTAGTGCCTATAGATTTTTCTTAGATAAACACTTGGTATCTGTAGTCTGAAGAAACGCCATCGCCAGACCACTTGACCCCTGTCGATTCGTTGGACAGCTGACGCTCCAGATTTCGTCTCGTTTAAAAAAAAGAAACAGAAACACCGAAAACACCGATCCGTGCATATTCCCTGCCCCGCTCGCAATCGCCTCCCCTAATATCTCTACAACATTAATCGCCGGCCCTCGACGAGCTCTTCTTCCCACCTGAGTCGCCTCGCCGCCAGCTCGCTCACCAGATCCGCTGCTGCGCCGCCGTCTCACTGTGACTCCTCCAGCCAACGACGCCTCTCCGCTCCGCGACCACACTGGCCACCGACGCAACCTCGCAGCTCCACCTCACTAGCCCGCTCCATCCGCCACGCCTTGGTGGACCGCAACACCCAGTCTCCTACCCCATCGTTCCTCATTCGAGCCTCCCCGCCGAGCAGCATGGCTACCACCTAGTCAACTCCACCGGCGCTACCCTGTGCGATTCTACGAAGTGTTCTCGGTCGCTAGTGTGGCACCCCGGCTCAGAGAGACTGGAATGCCCCGTATTCCAGCCTAGAGATCGAGGTAAGTCTTTGGAAGAAGGCACTGCTTGGCATAGAACAAATCAACTCTTTATTATAATTGATATGGATACAAGGGGATTTCATCGGCACGACTACGCCTGGCAATGTTGCTCTATGCAAGCAGCAGAACAACACATAGCAGCGGAACAACGACGACGACGATGGACTCCACTCCGCAGGGACGCTGGCTGGAACGTTTATCCTAGCTCGCAAACACAGGATCCTCGGCAAACAAGCAAGTAGACAAGGCATGACCTGCAAACTGGCATGACACGCCAGGTCAGTACATTGAATGTACTTGCAAGCTCACAGCACCCAAAGCAATCAAGACAAACAACAGCATGGCATTTACATGTTACTTAGCAAAGATGAACATGATACTAGCAGAACACATGGCATGCACAAGATGAACATGATACAGCTAGAACAATACCAAATGAGCATGGCATGAACATATGAGGATACTAGCATGCAACATGTTAACAATATTATGCACCAACTTAATCGGTTCTGGGTTACCTCGTAACCACCACATGAATCACTTACCATCATGATCATCACACGATAATCTCAGGATGGAATCAAGCTTGGTATTAACAATACCGTAGTAACCATTCATGACCACAAGGAGCTTGACATTTACCCTTGATTCTCGCATAACACCATAAACCTCAAACAACTCCAGTATCCTCGATACCACTGTGATCCTCTCACGATCACATAAGAATCAACCACTTCTTTTATCATCGAACCGGGGTTGTTATTAAATAGCTTATTATTACTATTGACCCATAGTGTGACCTACTATGAACTGGGCCCATATCCGCGGGCACGGCTATCGATAGATTAAACACTATGCAGAGGTTAGCACACTGTACCCACACCATGGAACCCATGGCCTCGTACTCCCATTCGGGTGGACCAACCACGTTTTGACAAAACCGATCTATTGCCATGACACTCTCCCGGCCATTCCGACCAACTCCCCTTTGGGCTAAGCCATGGGTGGCCCCGGTGCCACTCCGGACATCCAATGACCACCGTCATGGCAAAACAATCGTCCCAAACGGGGACATGAGATCTCGATACCATACACGGGCACACAAGGCTTATGTATGCCTACCTGATCAGGGTAGCGCGCACCCATAACCTTCCCTAGTTGGAGGCACCGGCGAGAGGCATGCCAATAGACCAAGTTAGGAGCCCCCATAAAGAAAGTGTGGCTGCACTGGTCAGTTTGATTTCGATGGCACTATGACACAGCCAACAGGTGGTCAAGTTAAATTAAAGTCCGATTAAACTTGAATGCAAATGATGTTGAGTCATAAAAACATGATAACCATGCGCATGAGCATGATATTAACATAAACCTGGATGAGCAACATAACCATATGAATCATTAGCAACAACAATAATAAAGCACTTACTCTACTTGATGCAGAAAAACATGGCATGGCGATGATCATACATAACACACGTGCTTCATAACAGACGGTAATCATGCATCAGATGAACATCACTATCACCAACATGTACTGCTACCAAGCATGACATATGAGAATAATACTAGCAAGTAGTACATACTAACAAGGTGCATACGAACATAACATGAAGATAAGCATGCATCCATAAGCATAACCGAAACGGTACTAGTAGTATTAAACGAGCAGTCATTTATTAAATATTACAGTGCAAAACATGGCTAATGCAAATCCATCATGCAAGTGGCTGTCATGGCGTGCCTAGGGATGAAGAATGCTCTGGGAAGAAGTGCGGTGAAGTCGCGGAATGATTCGCTAGAACGCTTCTCTCTCAGAGGGGGCTAGAGGGCTAGAATAGGGAAAAGGCAAAATGGTCATTTTCATAGTGTCAACACCTTATGAAAATGATACCAGCATGACGGGCTTGACAAGACGAGGAAGTAGGTGTTGGATTCACCTGAACCGGAGTTATGGGTGCAAAGATACGAGAGGTTGAAGACCAGGGACCAATCTATGAAAAATTCTTCACCAACAAGTCCCTGGCAGCTGAAATAGAAAGCGCTTTTGCGGAAAATACGTCTTCCGCACAGGAAAACGACTTCTCAACCGAAGTAGATTCAAAATACGCTTTCCCTCAATGAAATTGTATTGGCTGGAAAACCATTTCCACTTAAAACAGAGATGGGACCGGCCCATAGTAACTTAAGCGGGGCCCACGAGCAGGGGGGGTCTGGCGAGGTCGTCATCTTGCTCCTCCTGTCCCCTCGACCGGAAGCAGAGGAGGGCAAGGGAGGGGCGCCGGCATGGGGCACGGCCGGTCCCGGCCGTCTCAGGGTAGACGGAGGCCACCGGCGAGCGTGGGAGGCGGCGCCACATCCGATCAAGGGCCTCCCATGTGCCGGGGAGGAGTAGGGCAGCCGCGGCGCCAGGTCACAGAAGGCATGGGCAGCAATGATCGTTCTTGGGGCAGTGGTCTCAGGGACACCGGCGACGAGCTAATGAGAGGAGGAGGATCCCCGGTGTGTGGGTGAGCTTCTGGTTAGAAAGGAGGAGGGGAGAGGCTCTGGCCTCGACGGATTCGGGCAGAGGCCGGCGATGGCCGTGTTAGTCAGAGGAAGAAATAGCGAGGGAGAGCTGCTCCGGTGGGAAAAAGAGGCAGGGGAAGGAATTTTGAGGTGCGGAGGAGCTCGGGGGCGCTTATATAGCTGCGGGGGAGGGCTCAAGTGAAGGAAATATGCCCTAGAGGCAATAATAAAGTTATTATTTATTTCCTTATATCATGATAAATGTTTATTATTCATGCTAGAATTGTATTAACCGAAAACATAATACATGTGTGAATACATAGACAAACAGAGTGTCACTAGTGTGCCTCTACTTGACTAGCTCATTGATCGGAGATGGTTATGTTTCCTAACCATAGACAAAGAGTTGTCATTTGATTAATGAGATCACATCATTATGTGAATTATGTGATTGACTTGACCCATTCCGTTAGCTTAGCACTCGATCGTTTAGTTTGTTGCTATTGCTTTCTTCATGACTTATACATGTTCTTATGACTATGAGATTATGCAACTCCCGTTTACCGGAGGAACACTTTGTGTGCTACCAAACTTCATAACGTAACTGGGTGATTATAAAGGTACAGGTGTCTCCGAAGGCACTTGTTGGGTTGGCATATTTCGAGATTAGGATTTGTCACTCCGATTGTCGGAGAGGTATCTCTGGGCCCTCTCGGTAATGCACATCACTTAAGCCTTACAAGCATTGCAACTAATGAGTTAGTTGCGGGATGATGTCTTACGGAATGAGTAAAGAGACTTGCCGGTAACGAGAATGAACTAGGTATTGAGATAACGATGATTGAATCTCGGGCAAGTAACATACCGATGACAAAGGGAACAACGTATGTTGTTATGTGGTATGATCGATAAAGATCTTCGTAGAATATGTGGGACCCAATATGAGCATCTAGGTTCCGCTATTGGTTATTGACCGGAGACGTGTCTCGGTCATTTCTGCATAGTTCTCGAACCCGTAGGGTCCGCACACTTAACCTTTCAATGACAATTATATTATGAGTTTATATGTTTTGATGTACTGAAGGTTGTTCGGAGTCCCGGATGTGATCACGGACATGACGAGGAGTCTCGAAATGGTAGAGACATGAAGATTGATATATTGAAAGCCTATGTTTGGATATTGGAAGTGTTCCGGGTGAAATCGGGATTTTACCGGAGTACCGGGAGGTTACCGGAACCCCGCCGGGAGCTTAATGGGCCATAGTGGGCCTTGTGGACAAGAGGGGAGGCGGCCAAGGCAGGGCCGCGCCCCCCTCCCCCCTAGTCCGAATAGGACAAGGAGAGGGGGGCGCCCCCCCCCCTTTCCTTCCTCTCTCCCTCCTCTTTTCCCCCTCCTCTCCTAGTCCAACAAGGAAATGGGAGGCAGTCCTACTCCCAGTAGGAGTAGGGCTCCTCCTGGCGCGCCCCCTCTAGGCCGGCCTCACCTCCCCCCTTGCTCCTTTATATACGGGGGCAGGGCGGCACCCTAGAGACACAACAATTGATCGTTTGATCTTTTAGCCGTGTACAGTGCCCCCCTCCACCATAGTCCACCTCGATAATACTGTAGCGGTGCTTAGGTGAAGCCCTGCGTCGGTAGAACATCATCATCGTCACCATGCCGTCGTGCTAACGAAACTCTCCCTCAACACTCAGCTAGGTCGGAGTTCGAGGGACGTCATCGGGCTGAACGTGTGCTGAACTTGAAGGTGTCGTGTGTTTGGTACTTGATCGGTCGGATCGTGAAGACGTACGACTACATCAACCGCGCTGTGCTAATGCTTCCGCTTTCGGTCTACGAGGGTACGTGGACAACACTCTCCCCTCTCGTTGCTATGCATCACCATGATCTTGCGTCTGGGTAGATTTTTTTTTTGAAATTACTACGTTCCCCGACATCTAGAGCTCATGGGCGAGCTCGAGCTGAGCATTAATGGAGGGCATGAGCTGTTTGCGGCACGAGCATGGCTGCCATCGCTCGACTACGGCAAGACAGGAGAGGGACCGAGCACAGGACGATGCAGACAGGCACGGGGGAGCTCCTGGACAAGGAGAGGAGTCGAGACATAGAGGAAGAGGGCGGCTACAGGGCACACAGTCGGCCAGAGCGCGAGTTTTGGCTGGCATGACCCATGGTCAACACGTGAACTGGCATACGCGGCGCGTTGTGGCCAGCTCTACCATGTTCAGTAGATAGTCCATACTGCCCTTAGTATTAATGAAGAAATAAATGAGCTCAGGGACAAAGAAGATATTAGCACCTAGCTCCAAAGCAGATCAACACCAAGTTGTTTGTGCTGTGGTTAGGAAGATTCAAGTGGGGATAGACTCTGGTCTTTTGCATGGTGTTATTATGTGCTAATATCATTGAGGTGGCCAAGTATCAGCTTAATAGGAGGGGTTTGGCTGGTACTTGCTGTAGAAACCACCAAACTGGACAGAAATGCAAAATATGAAGTAGCACTCACATATCAAATTGGATTGAGCTGAATTTTAGAGGAGATGAGTTATTTGATGATGTGAAGCTAATGTAAAAGTTTCATGCCATTTAGAAATACCAAAATAGTACTTGCTTCACAATGCAGCTCTATGGACAGAATTTAAGAAAAATAGCTGAGAAAAATTGGCTATATAAAATGAGCCAAAAATTTGGGAGAGAGTTTATATGGATAGGATAATGTCTTAGTAAATTTTCAGCTTAATTTAAGCAATAGAAAATATAGTTGCTTCACAACCTGAAAATCTGACCAGAAACCAACATTTGATGCTGAGCTCACGGAGAGTGATGACATGAGCCCAAATCTTGACGAGAGTTATGATTTGATCATATGAAGGACCTTGAAAAATTTCAACTCATTTGGATTAACCTAGCTAGTACTTCCTTCACAAAGAACTCCCTTATACAGGAACTTTGAAATATTGCTCAGGAATATTCACTAAGGAAAGTGAGTTGAATTTTGACAGGAGGCAATGATATGGACAGGAAAAGGTGTCCAAAAAATTTGTGGTCAATCAAGGAAAGATAAATGACACTTCCTTCTCAAAAGCCACTTAGGGCAGAATGAGAAAAGGAATATTTGTGAATTATCTTTGATGATGCCAAGGAATAATTTTGACATATTTGAGGAATATATGACCCAAACAATTTATGAGAATTCTTTGGGAATTTTGGGAGTCACAGAAATATAGGTTGTAGGTTGTTTCACAACCTAGGGCAAAAGATTATTCCTTTAATAGAAAAAGGAACATTCCCAATGAATAGAATATTGGGATTGGGCTAAGATGGAAAATGACATGATATTGGGATGGTTTTGAGGATGACAAGCCACTATGAAACCTAGGAAGACACGATCTTCCCAAGTTTTAGGATCACAGAGCCATGGAAAAAGCAAATCAAAACAATAATCCAAGGAAAAACAAAGGAAAAAGAAAAAGCCAAAATCCAGGGTGTTACAGCTAGGCAATCCCATCTACTGAATCGGTTGCATCCCCATCGATTTCGGTCGGCCAGCCTGAGTATTGGCCTTTGGATTTCAATATTGCGTCCCTATTTGAAACCTTCCCAATCCCAAATCAAAGGTATGTGCACTTCATGGAGTGCCCCACATTTGGGGGTTTGTAATTTTTGCAACAAATTTTGATGTGTAATGCATCCATCAGCTGGATGAAAATTGTTATTTATGTTCATTGCCGGCCTAGCATTGTTCCAATTATTCAGCCGTTTCAATTCTTGTCGGTGCTTCTAATCTATTTTAGAATTGCTGCCACACTTCCTTTTCAACGCATCCTATAGTGCTTCCTGTAAATAGAGCATCCAAGTAAACGTACCCCCATATTGGCGCTAAATTTGTTATATTTACCCCCTTTTGAAATTCCATGCTTACATCAAACACTAAAAATGCACCCTAAATTCCATGACTCCATCACACAAAATTGCTTCTAAATTGTCCCCTTTTGGATACAGTTTTTCCAGAAAAATGCTTCCATGCCAAAAATACTAACATATGCATCCCCAACCTGGCACCAAGCTTACTTATTCCCATATCATGATATCCGCCAAACTTTTAGTGTCCATATTTCGTGCTTCTGTCGTTCTACATGTCATCAGTCAACTAATATATACTGTTATTTCTAGTGTATTGCTTACATACAAATAATTCCATAACAGAGGAAATCTATCACTTCATTCCTAACAAAACATATTTACAGAAATGCTAACACAGTACATTCCGTGTGTTCTCAGGTGACACTCAACAATGAGTAAAAAGGAGTTAATCATGCGCCGGAGTTGATATTCAGTTGCTCACTTATATGATATTGTCAAGGGTCTCCCACAAAGAAGGAAATACCTCATTTCTGATAAAAAAAATGGGGTAATCTACTTAATATTAGCAAATTCTCAGCTCTAGAGGAACTGCTAGAATGGATCATTTTCCGGATTGATCCGAAGCTAGGTGAATTTCAAAATCCACGAAACAATACCAGCATCCTATTTACTCGACAAATGGTTGAAAAGGTTCTTCGACTTCGCGCTAGTACTAGGCATGTGGTTATCATAAGCAAGCATGAAGAATCACCTCACCGAGAATTCTACAAGACAGAATATGAACATGGGAGACGGGTGCCCATTCACTCTGCTGCAACTATGCTAGAAAAAGGCAATGATCTAGATGATGAGACCTTGTTCAGAACCTTCTTCCTAGTAGCATTGGCTACTCATATGGCGCCCGGAACTGGAAATATGATTCCTTTGGAGTATTTAGGCAGCCTTGAAGTTGCTGATGAGGTTTGCGAGTATGCATGGGGAGATCTAATTCTGAAATATGTCATGTCTGAGATCGATACATTCCAAAAGAACAAGAAAAAAGCACTATTAGATGGTGTCTTCAAAAATATATGGGTTGGCAGCTGCCTACCTTTGCTCGCGGTATCCACACTATACTACACATTTTCTACTATGTTAAATTTAATAACCTTATTCTTTTATTTAAATTCACATGTTCTGATCCAAACTTTTATTCGAGATTATATACATGGACCATCTTGACTTTCCCGAATTATATTTGTCGACGCATCGCATAAATTACTCACTTCCCAGAGCATCCCATGTAACCGACGAAGACTTCAATTTTGTCATGCTACACGATAAAAGTAGACTGACCGTCAACCCACCTTTATATGGCGCACGACCGGTAAGACAAAAAGAAACAATTATGCATTCTATACCATTTTTTGTAGTCCTTGCTTCAAATAGATGCAAACCATTTATCTTTCTCCATATACATATGCATTTAAGCATTTTTATTCTACTAACGATCCACCATGGTTCACTATATTGTACCCATCATTTTCTTTTAATGGTGCATTTCTTTTGCAGTTTCGTGCACCCGACACCACCCCATATGCCATCCAAGCGGAAAACTACAAAAAGCAACATACTCAACAACCATACATACAGCAAACAGAAACTGATTGTACCAACCATCCTGCTGAGGCACCCACTCATTGTTTTTCTCATTTCATAACTTAATTTTCTTTTCATAACTTCTACACCATGTTTATTTTGGGTTTTATAATCTATTCTTCCATGCTTCACAACAGGGCATGCATCACCAGGTCCCTACATTACTTATCAAGCAATCTGAGATACAACATTTTCAATTTTCCCTTGCTCACGTATTACATAAATAACATGCTATCAACATCAGTGACAAGTTCTATAAAGAAAACCATGGTTCTACCTACTTATCTTAATGTTGTCATTGCATAGTTTTCACGCTTCCATCTAGCATAAGGGAAAACAACAACCACTAATTCTAAACATTAACCCATGCTACTACCTTTCTACTAGATTGTCTTCAAGCTTCAAATGACATGCTTCCAAAATATTAATTTTTAAAATGCTTTCTTCATGCATAAATTACCAGCGTTCATACTTCCAGTTTTGCAAAGGCATAATGCAAAATGGGTAGAAGATATTTCAAAAGCCACATCACGTCTTAATAAACTGCACGCCCAGCGCATGAACGAGTTTTCACAAGATGTCATTGCTGCCAAAAAAATCATACTCCAATACCACCTACCTATTCTTCGCCTCCTAGGGTAGTCCAAGACTCATCTATCGAAAATGCTCAAGAAAATGGGACAAAAGCCACACCCGACACCAAGTTTTTGCAGGAAGCAACTGCATACGCTGATGAAGTGGAGAAAAGTGTCGGGAAAACACCTCACAATAACCATGTTGTTGCTTCTACATCCGCTCCTGTTACGGACAAATCCACCGGAGAGGAAGATACAAGGCTGAGGATCCTTGCTTTGTACGAAGATCCAAGTTACAGTTTCCTACCACCTAGTCAGACTTGGACTCAAGTATGGTCCGAACCATCTCCGTCATCACAACAAGCACAAACTGCCGATGCTGCTACTACAGTTGCACACTCCTCAACTCTCGGTCAGTGCATCATATACAATTGCCAAGCTGACTTCTACTAATTGTTCTTCACTAACACCACCTGCATATATCTCAGAAATTGCAGGGCCAACAACCATGTCAACAGTGGACTCAAACTTGCCACACATCAGTCACGGAACATCCCTTGTACAAATTCTACCACCAACATCTCCAACCCAGCTCAACAAGGTGCATTTTTTCATTTCTCAACACTGCATCCATTCACCCTAGGTACTTGTAGCTTCCATTACATTTTTCTCATGTTCCCAACAACCACAATTTTTACCTTCCTTTACATATGTCTATTACATATCTCCATTCATTTCTCAACAATGCATCCTTTCACCTCATTTGTAGCTTCCATTACCTATTTCTCAAGTTTCCACCAATTTGTTTGCATGCTTCAATTTGGGAAAATGGAACCGAAGGACCAAGCAGCATCTGTATTGTGCCCGAGGTACAGATGCACACCTGGCAACACACTCTCACTATCATTGATAGTGACGCAGTCCAGGGTGAGACTTTTCGCCCCGGACAGATCTACGTGTTCAGCGGCTTTACACTGCGGGCCAATTCGCTTGGCCATCTGGAGCAGATTGAAAGTTATGCCCCTGGCCACCAGGTCAGGTTTGGAAGCTTAAACTACACGCCCGATATCCGTGGAGACTTGATCTTCGACGGATTCGAGCCTCTGCCTTGTGCGTCAAGCGGTCATGATGAGTGCGATTTAGCTCTACCATCGGACAGTGTTCAGGAGATCGCACAGGCAGCCGCTCCGACCCTCAATTCAGAGCCAGTTGCGCCGTCCATGGACGGGTGGATGGACCCCTCCACGGAGGCCTTACCCTCAGCGGTGATCGAGCCAAACATCGACCTTACCTTGCACGAGAGCCGTGTTGTTAAACTGTCGGATCCCTTTCCGGCCACGGACTCAGAACCGCCTGCGCCCGTTCCTATCGAATCCGATTGGGCGCCGATCATGGAGTTTACCTCCGCGGATATTCTTCAGCACTCGCCCTTTGGCGACATACTGAAATCATTAAGGTCTCTCTCCTTGTCAGGAGGATCCTGGCCGAACTATGTCCGGCAGGATTGGGATGCGGTCGACGAAGAAATTCGCGGTCCACCCGCCACCCACTTAGTAGCCACTGTCGATGACTTAACCGACATGCTCGACTTCGACTCCGAAGACATCGACGGTATGGACGACGATGCGGGAGACGAAGAGGAACCACTGCCCACAGGGCACTGGACAGCCACCTCATCATACGATATATACATGGTGGATACACCCAAAGAAGGTAATAGCGACGAGATAGCGGAGGATGACCCCTCCAAGAAGCAACCCAAGCGCCAACGTCAGCGGCGCCGCTCTAAGTCCCGCCAAAGAAAAAGTGGTGATGCCGGCACAGGAGATAATAACACTCCGGATAGTGCCAAAGACAACAACAATCCCCTCCAGCATGATTTAGAGCAGGAAGATGGAGGAGCCAGCCCCCTTGAGAGAGCGGCAGATGGAGAGGCGGAGGATGATAATTACATGCCCCCCTCCGAAGACGAGGCAAGCCTCGGCGATGACGAATTCGCCGTGCCAGAGGATCCCGTCGAACAAGAGCGCTTCAAACGCCGGCTTATAGCCACGGCAAATAGCCTTAAGAAAAAGCAGCAGCAGCTTCAAGCTGATCAAGATCTGCTAGCTGACAGATGGACTGAAGTCCTCGCGGCCGAGGAATATAAACTCGAGCGCCCCTCCAAGAGTTACCCAAAATGCAGGTTGCTACCCTGACTGGAGGAAGAAGCGTATGACGCGGCTGATCGGCCACCTCGGGGCCGCGATAGAGAGGCATTCCAGCCAAAAACTCAGCCTGCACCCCGACGCCATTCAAATAAAAAGGGATGGGGAGATACGCCAGACCTGCGAGACATATTGGAGGACAAAGCAAAGCATGCAAGATCGATCTACGGATCATGAGGGCGCTCCACTATGCGAGACGATAAACGTCACAGCGGATACAGTAAAAGTAAATCCGGCTGGGCCGAACACCGCGGGCAAGACCCATTCGAGCTGCGTCGCGATATAGCCCAATACAAAGGCGCCGCACACCAGGGACATATATGCGTTGGAGCCAGTCGCCCCAAAGTTCAACCCATGGTCCTCCTATCCGATCACTTTCAACCGCAGGGACCATCCCACTAGTATCCGTCATGGCGGATTCGCCGCACTGGTTCTGGACCCAATCATTGACGGATTTAACCTCACTCGAGTCCGTATGGATGGCGGCAGTAGCCTGAACCTGCTTTACTAGGACACAGTGTGCAAAATGAGTATAGACCCCTCAAGGATCAAACCCACAAAAACAACCTTTAAAGGCGTCATTCCAGGTGTAGAGGCCCATTGCACAGGCTCAATTACACTGGAAGTGGTCTTCGGATCCCCGGATAACTTCCGAAGCGAAGATTTAATCTTCAATATAGTCCCGTTCCACAGTGGTTATCATGCACTCCTCGGGCGAACCGCATTTGTGAGATTCAATGCGGTACCGCATTATGCATACCTCAAGCTCAAGATGCCAGGACCTCGCGGGGCTATTACAGTCAACGGAAACATAGAGCGCTCTCTCCAAACGGAGGAGCACACCGCGGCCCTCGCAGCAGAAGCGCAAAGCAGCCTCTCAAGGCAATCCACCAGTTCGGCGTTTCAAGACCCGGACACCTTCAAGCGCGCTCGGAGCAATCGGCAACTAGACCGCCTGGCGCGATCTGAGCTCGCGTAGCAATGCGGCGCCCACCCCAGTCCTAGCCAAACGGAGAAACTCGTGCCACGCGTACATAATTACGCATTAAAACTACCATGGGCACAGGTGGGGAGGGGGCACAACTGCGGCACGCCCCAAGACGCGGCTTAAACCGCACTAGGGGCTTCCCATTTGGTTATTTTCCTCTTTTTGAGGACCTTAATCTCTAGAAACCCTGTCCGGCAGCACTATTGCCGAACACATGATGCAGCAACCAAGGAGGCAGAAAGCTACATCACACCATGGAATTCCCGGGTGGATTACAATAATGAGCGAAATATTTGATTTAATACTATTCCTCAGCTTGCCCTTGGAAGGGACATAATCCTACTCTTTGCTTATCGCACCATCTGTATCATTCTCCTTTAACGTACCTTTTTGAATAAACAACGCATAACATTACGACTATTATTGCATTCTCGTTACATATATATGTGTTCATTAATAACGCCTTGCAACCGTACACTTTGGTACGGCCAATACACCAGGGGCTTACGTACCCCACAATATGGTGTGAAAAGTCCGAACACTTTCACAAGTGCGGCACCCCGAACTTATAGCATTATATGCATCAGCTCGGAATCATGTCTTTGGTGGACTGTTGGGTTTGCCCGGCTCCTATGTTTTGGTACCTTACGTTCCGCTCTATCGGCTAAGGTAGCGCTAGGAGAATTACTGCGATTGTGCCCCTGTTCTGTTGGGCTAAAGCACCTCAGTAGAGAAAGCTAAAACTGACTGTCATGATACGGCGAGAGACTGGTCACTGTTCGGTGAGGTTTTCGAGTCCCTAGAGACTTATGCCGCTTAGAGCGAGGGGCCGGCCATGTCCGGCTTAAAGGCGTGTATTGCGCCCTGAATTCGGCCTTCCGAATATCAGGGGCTTCACCGAAATTTAAAATTACAGAATTCTATGGCTAAGTGAGAGTGATAAAGCATTAATAGTCCGGTTGCCTTGTTCGTTGTGCTGAGCACCTCCCTCGAAGGACCCAAACATGGGCGCAAGAGTACTCAGGTTTATCCCGAACACCCCAGCACTCGTGGCATGGGGGCAGAAGCCGAGGACTAGCCATCTCTCAGATTGGATAAACAGCTAAACAGAAGGTCATAGTGTAAATTCACACAAGTGTTGCATAGCGCATATGAAACAAGTTTTCATCATACAGGATCACACGAGCAAGTTTACTCAAATATTACATCCTTTGAACATTCGTCTGCTACAAGACGGGCACCCTTTAGGACACCATTATAATAAATTTTGGGGGTGCGATGCTCCTTGCCCTGCGGCGGCCCTTGATCAGCTTCATGACGTCTAGCTTGGCCCACCGCACCTTCACACGGGCGAAAGCCCGGCGTGCACCTTCGATGCAGATGGACCGCTTGACGACCTCCAGCCGTGGGTAGGCATCCACAAGCCGCCTTACCAGGACGAAGTAGCTGTTCGGAAGGGTGTCGCCATGCCACAGCCGGACTATAAGGCCCTTCATGGCCTGTTCGGCCGCCTTGTGCAGCTCGACCAGCTACTTTAGCTGGTCGCTCAGAGCCATCGGGTGTTCGGTCCCAGTATACTGAGACTAGAATAGCTTCTCTGTTGAGCTTCCCTCCTCGGCCTGGTAAAATTGTGCGGCATCCGACACGTTGTGGGACAAATCTGCGAATGCTCCTGGAGAGCTCCGAATTTGGGTATGTAATCGGTAATTTACTTTTACATGCTTGCTCTGCATATAGAATGCCTTACCCTCCGCTATCTTCTTCATTGCGTCGATCTCTTGGAGGGCCTTTTGGGCATCGGCCTTGGCACTTTTTGCGCTCTCGAGGGCCGCGGCAAGCTCAGACTCACGCGTCTTCGAGTCAAGCTCCAATGCCTCGTGCTTCGTCAAGAGAGCCTGGAGCTCTTGCTGCACCTCGCCCAGCCGGGACTCTTGCTTTTCTCGCTCGGTTCGCTCCTTGGCCGCTTTATCTTCGGCCTCGGACATCGCTTGCTTTAGGGTCGCCACTTCGGTCGTGGCCCCTGGCAAATTCACGATGATCCTGTCATTTTGCAATCACACTCTTTTTATACATATCCACAGACTAGGTACTACTTACCTTTGTTCTCCTCGAGCTGCCTCTTGGCAAGGCCGAGCTCATCCTGTGACCCTTTAAGGTCCTGCTTCAGTACGGCGACCTCCGCAGTCAGTGCGGAGGACGCCAGCAGCGAAGCCTGCATGCGCATGTTGACATACTCATATTAGACTCCTGCGGTATTGTTTGATCCTCTGTTTGGCTTTTCTTTGTGAACACTGAACAGAGCATCATGGGCTACTATCTATGCGGTAATATTTTCCTATATTTTAAACACTTAACTCAAAGCCTGTTAGAAGGCTGGCACAGGCTTCACTCAATCCGCTCTTGGCGGACTGAACCTTCTGGATCACGACACTCATGATAGTGCGGTGCTCCTCGGCGATGGAAGCGCTGCGAAGCGCTTCCAGCAGATTGTCCGGCGCCTCTGGATGGACAGAGGTCACCGGTACAGGCGTCTTGCCCCTCTTAGAAGGAGGCCGCCTACCCGAGTCCGAAACCATTGGAAGTTCCGGCGTGGTGTTTGGCTGAGGGCCAAACTTGGAGCTCTCAGGGGCCTTGTCCCCTCGGCTCTTGGAGTTCGGGAAGCCACCTTGAGGCGCCTCCGGGACTGTCTCCCCTCGACCCGGTGCCTCATGAGACAGCACCTCGGCGTCGTCCGCAGGATGAGGGGATGTGGCGATCGGGACTGGATTGCTATCCATATCCGACGGGCCCAGGGAGCCGTCCGATGATACATCAATACGGGCTCGGGGCGGCCTGCATAATCATATTTCGTCGTTAGGTGAAGTAGTGCGACAAGGGAATACTATGAGTTACTCTGGTATCCGAATACTTACGTCTTCCCTAGGGGCTTGGCCCTGGGCAGCCACTCGTCTTCGCGGTCGCCGGCGGTGGTAGAGTTGCCCGGAAGGAGAGTCCTCCCCTTCTTGGACCCTTCGGCCTCCCCAGTTGGGGCGGCCTTCCTTTTCTTGTCTCCCCCATCCGGAGGGGGAGCATCTTCTTCTGCCTCCTCGTCTTCGGGGGAGGATTGCTCCGTAGAGACCTCGGACGGTGAGTCCGATGATGCCTGGCGTCGGGAACTCTTTCGGATTCCCTTGGCCTTCTTGGTCTTCTCCAGCACCGTATAAGGAGCCGAAGTCAGCATCTTCGTCAAAAGAGCATCTGCTGGGCCTTCGGGAAAAGGAGCCGGACAGTCGATCGGTCCGGCCATCTCCTGCCAGTCCTGTCAAAGGAACGAGAGTTTAGATCCCACATGGAGTCAATCTATGAAAAATAAGTATCCTATAAGAGGTAAGCAGCTTACCGCACTGGCTTGGCGCTTCGCGCTGAATCCGTGATCCTCAGTAATGGGAGGGGGACCTCGGCGCTCTTGAACAGCACCCTCCAGGCATCTTCGTGAGTTGTGTCGAAGAGCCTGTTCAGAGTTCGGTGCTGCGCCGCGTCGAACTCCCACAAGTTGAAGGCCCGTTGCTGGCACGGGAGGATCCGGCGGTGGAGCATGACCTGGACTAGGTTGACAAGTTTGAGCTTCTTGTTCACCATGTTTTGAATACATGTTTGGAGTCCGGTCAGCTCTCGCGAACTACCCTAGGATAGGCCCGTCTCTTGTCAGGAGGTAAGCCGTGTGGGGAAGCCAGATCGGAACTCGGGGGCCGCTGCCCATGTATAGTCATGCGGCTCGGTGATGTAGAACCACCCCGATTGCCACCCCTTTATGGTCTCCACGAAGGAGCCCTCAAGCCATGTGACATTGGGCATCTTGCCCACCATGGCGCCTCCGCACTCCGTCTGGCGGCCGCTCACTACCTTCGGCTTGACATTAAAAGTCTTCAGCCATAATCCGAAGTGGGTCTTGATGCGGAGGAAAGCCTCGCACACGATGATAAACGCCGAGATGTTGAGGATGAAGTTCGGGGTCAGATCGTGGAAATCCAGGCCGTAGTAGAACATGAGCCCCCGGACAAATGGGTGGAGAGGACATCACAGTTCGCGGAGGAAATGGGTGAGTAACACTACCCTCTCATGGGGCCTGGGGGTGGGGATGAGCTGCCCCTCCTCTGGGAGCCGGTGCGCGATGTCGTCGGCCAAGTATCCGGCTCTCCTCAGCTTCTTGACGTGTCCCTCCGTGACGGAGGAGACCATCCACCTGCCTCCCTCTCCGGACATGGTTGGAGAAGGTCGAGGTGGGAAATGCGAACTTGGGCGCTGGAGCTCGAGTGTGCGAAGGTGGATGAGCAAAGGAGGAAGAAGGCATGGAAGAAAAGGTAAATCCTTATCCCTTTATATGGACGGACAAAACTCTGCGTCCCCACTAGCCTGGTAAAACTCGCTTCTCCCCAAGCGCCGTAATCGACGGCACGGTTTGGTTACCCACGCCCGTATTGATGAGAATCCTATGATAAGGGGACACGATCTCTACTTTGACAAGACGTGTCAAAAAGCTGCCTCGCGTTATGTGCGGGGCTAGTTAAAGGAAACGGTTCGAATAATCACCGGGTTGTGACATAATGTCGTGTTGCCAAAACAAGTCAGCAAATTGGATTTGTGGAAATATTATTCTCTCTACGGTGGTATGTGGAACTTATTTTGCAGGGTCGGACACTATCCTTATATTCAAATTCTTCCGTGGTATATTCGGAGGAGGAACCCGCCTTGCAATGCCGAAGGCAATACTGCGCGCCGGACTCATCGTTATTGAAAGCCTAGTTCAGGGGCTACTGTGGGAGTCCTGGATTAGGGGGTCTCCGGGAAGCCGGACTATCTCCATTGGCCGGAATGTTAGACTACGAAGAAGACTTCGTCTCGTGTCCGGATGGGACTCTACTTGGCGTGGAAGGCAAGCTAGGCAATACGGATATGTGTATCTCCTCCTTTGTAAGCGACCTTGTGTAACCATAACCCCTCCGGTGTCTATATAAACCAGAGGGTTTTAGTCCGTAGGACAACATGCAATCATACCATAGGCTAGCTTCTAGGGTTTAGCCTCTCTGATCTCGTGGTAGATCTACTCTTGTACTACCCATATCATCAATATTAATCAAGCAGGACGTAGGGTTTTACCTCCATCAAGAGGGCCCGAACCTAGGTAAAACATTGTGTCCCCTGCCTCCTGTTACCATCTGCCTTAGACGCACAATTTCGGACCCCCTACCCGAGATCCGCCAGTTTTGACACCGACAGGGAGGGTTTCTCACCACTCGGTAGGATTTTTTAAACTTAGGCGAGTACTGGACTATAGCTAAGCCCCCGAGTGGGAGGGTTGCTCACCAGTCAGTAGGATTTTTTAAACTTAGGTGACTACTAGACTGCAGCTAAGCCCCAGAGTGGGAGGGTTGCTCACCACTCGGTAGGATTTTTTAAACTTAGGCGAGTACTGGACTGCAGCTAAGCGTCCAAGTGAGAGGGTTGCTCACCACTCGGTAGGATTTTTTTAAACTTAGGCGAGTATTGGACTGCGCTAAGCCCCCGAGTGGGAGGGTTGCTCACCACTCGGTAGGATTTTTTAAAATTAGACGAGTACTCGACTGTAGCTAAGCCCCCGAGTGAGAGTCTTGCTCACCACTCGGTAGGATTTTTTAAACTTAGGAGAGTATTGGATTGCAGCTAAGCCCCCGAGTGAGAGACTTGCTCACCACTCGGCAGGATTTTTTTAAACTTAGGCAAAGCGGATTCGCAGCTAAGCCTCCGAGTGAGAGACATGCTCATCACTCGGTAGGATTTGATTTTTTGATACTTAGGCGAAGCAGATTCGCAGCTAAGGCACCCACTGGGGGATTTATAACACTTAAAAAAGGAACAACAATCATCTGTGAAACTGTGTCTTTAATAATCGAACTAGAATGTATTTCTTATTACATCATGACAATCTGAATGCTTAAGTATAAAAGGGGTGGAGGAGCTCTGCATTCCCAGCGTGTGGCTCGTCTTTATTGTGCTCCACATTGTAGAGGTGATAAGCCCCGTTGTGAAGTACTTTGGCAATGATGAAGGGGCCTTCCCAAGAAGAAGCGAGCTTGTGTGGTTTCTGTTGATCCACTCGAAGAACCAGGTCTCCCTCTTGAAATACTTGACCTCTCATGTTTCTGGCGTGGAAACGACGAAGGTCTTGATGATAGATAGTCGACCGGATCAGCGCCATCTCTCTTTCTTCTTCCAGAAGGTCGACAGCATCCTGACGGGCTTGTTCTGCTTCGGCTTCTGAGAAGAGTTCCACTTGCGGGGTGTTACGAAGTAAGTCATTCGGAAGCACGGCTTCAGGCCCATAGACTAAGAAGAATGGAGTTCGGCCAGTTGACCGATTAGGAGTTGTCCTCAATCCCCAAAGTACTGATGGAAGTTCGTCGACCGAGGCACCCGCTGCTTGCTTGAGGTCACGCATTAATCGGGGTTTAAATCCTTTGAGAAACAACCCGTTTGCTCTTTCAACTTGCCCATTCAACTAGGGATGGGTGACTCAAGCATAGTCGACCCGAGTGCCTTGGGAAGCGCAAAAGGCCCTGAACTCATCAGAATCGAAGTTCGACCCATTATCTGTGATGATGCTGTGCGGGACACCATATCTAATTGTCAACTCTCTGATGAAGCTGACAACAGTACTTGCTTTGAAGTTTTTGATAGGCTTGGCTTCAATCCATTTGGTGAACTTGTCGACTGCAATGAGTACGTGGGTGAAGCCACTTCTGCCAGTCCTCAAAGGTCCAACCATATCTAATCCCCAAACAGCAAAGGGCCAGACGAGTGGAATGGTCTTCAGGGCTGATGCAGGCTTGTGAGACATGTTGGAGTAGAACTGCCAACCTTCACATCTGTCGACTATGTCTTTTGCCATTTCATTCGCTCGTGGCCAATAAAATCCCGCTCGGTATGCCTTGGCCACAATGGTCCGAGAGGACGCATGGTGACCACAGGTCCCCGAGTGGATGTCGTTGGGGATCACTAGACCTTCTTCTGGTGTTATGCACTTCTGAGAAACTCCGGTAACACTTTCTATGTAAAGCTGTCCACCCACAACTGTGAAAGCTTTAGATCGATGGACAATCTGATGGGCCTCTTCTTCATCCTCTGGAAGCTCCTTCCTAAGAATATACGTGATGTACTTCACTGTCCAATCGGGTATGACAATCAGAACTTACATGACCAAGTCAACCACGACTGGGATTTCAACTTCAGTCGGATCAGTAGGGCTCTTAGGTTGCGGGGGCTCCTCCATGAAGGGATCCTCTTGGACGGACGGCGTGTGAAGATGCTCCAAGAACACATTACTGGGAATAGGCTCAGGATTGGAGCCTATCTTTGCCAAATCATCAGCTGCTTGATTTTTCAGTCGGGGTATATGATGGAGCTCTAACCCGTCAAACTCCTTCTCCAACTTTCTCACTACATTAAAATAACCAGTCATAGCCGGGCTTCTGACGTCCCACTCTTTCATTACTTGATTAACCACCAAATCTGAGTCGTCGTAGACCATTAGGCGATGGATGCCGAGTGAAATAGCCATACGCAACCCGTACAGAAGTGCTTCATATTCACCTTCGTTGTTGGAGAAATCAAAATGGATCTAAAGAACATAGCTGAGTCTGTCTCCTCGAGGGGATACTAATACCACCCCAGCACCAGAACCGTTCAGCATCTTGGACCCATCAAAGAACATGGTCCAATGCTCCGAGTAAATCTGAGTCGGTTGTTGCTGCTCGACCCACTCGGCGAGGAAATCTGCTTTTGCCTAGGACTTGATAGTTTTCTTTGCCTCAAACTTGATATTCAAGGGAAGGAGTTCAATTGCCCACTTTGCCACTCGACCGGTTGCATTTCTGTTGTTCAGAATTTCTGACAAAGGTGCGTCGCTAACGACTGTAACGGAGTGATCAGAGAAATAAAGTGCAACCTTCTTCGTGGTCATGTAAATCACATAGACAAGCTTCTGATAGTGAGGATATCTTTGCTTGGATGGAGTCAAGACTTCAGAAAAATAATACACTGGGCGCTGAACTTTATAGGTTTTTTCTTCTTCTTCCGGCTCGACCGTAAGTACTGTACTGACAACTTATCCAGTGGCTGCAATATAAAGCAGTAAAGGCTCTTTGCTGATTGGAGCAGCAAGCACCGGCTGGGTGGAAAGCAGGGTTTTGAGTTTTGCAAACGCTGCATCAGCTTCAGGAGTCCACTCGAACTTATCAAATTTCTTCATCAGTCGGTAAAGAGGCAATGCCTTTTCACCGAGGCAAGAGATGAATCGGCTCAAGGCGGCCAAACAACCGGTAAGCTTCTGGACGTCATGCACATGCACAGGGCGTTTCATTCGGAGTATGGCTCCATCTTTCTCTGGGTTGGCATCGAGCCCTCGTTCGAAAACGAGGAAACCGAGTAACTTTCCTCCTGGAACTCCGAATGTGCACTTCGACGGATTAAGCTTGATATCATACCTTCTAAGGTTAGCAAAGGTTTCAACGAGGTCAGCCAGCAGGTCGGAACCTTTACGCGACTTGACCACAATGTCATCCATATATACTTCCACATTCTGACTTATTTGAGTGAGCAGGCACTTCTGAATCATCCTCATAAATGTGGCACCAGCGTTCTTGAGACCGAATGGCATGGTGACATAACAAAAGCACCCGAGTGGAGTGATGAAGGCTGTTTTTATCTCATCGGATCCATACAGTCGGATATGATAATACCCGGAATAGGCGTCTAGAAAAGACAAACGCTCACACCCCGCAGTAGAGTCGATGATTTGGTCGATACGGGGGAGAGGAAAATGATCTTTCGGGCAGGCCCGATTGATATGCTTGAAGTCAATACACATACAAAGTGAATCATCCTTTTTGGGGACCATGACAACATTGGAGAGCCACTCGGAGTGGTAAATCTCTCGGATGAACTCAGCTTCTAGGAGCCGAGCCACTTCCTCGCCAATTGCTTTCCTCTTCTGCACGGCAGACCGCCTAAGATGTTCCTTGACTGGCTTCAGTTTCGGGTCGACTTGCAAACGATGTTCAGCCAGTCCCCTGGGTACACCTGGCATGTCAGAAGGTTTCCATGCAAAGATGCCCCAGTTCTCACGGAGGAACTGGATGAGCGCTTCTTCCTATTTGCTCTTGAGTGATGTTGAGATATGAGTAGGGGCAACATTAGGATCGGTCAGGTGGGTTTTGTTTCCCCAGACGACTGAAATGCAAAATTTGTGGCAAGCTTCTTGGCTCGCAGAAAATCACTCGGATCTGCATTTTTCTGATATTCTTGCATTTCAACTACATCCATTTATGCATCGTCAATTTTAGAACCCTTCTGGAAGCATTCCTTTGCTTTCTGCCGATTGCCAGCGACCGTGATCACTCCTCTGGGACCAGGCATCTTCAGCCTGAGATATACGTAACATGGTCGAGCCATAAAACACGCGTATTCAGGCCTCCCCAGAATAGCACGATAAGCACTCTGGAAATCCACTACCTCAAATGTCAACTTTTCCTTACGGTAATTCTTTGAATCATCGAAAATCACATCCAAGGTTACCTGGCTGAGCGATTCAGCCTTCTAGCTAGTGTTGATGCCGTGAAAGCTCATGTTGCTCGCACTAAGTTTGGACATCGGAATGCCCATCACTTTCAAGGTTTCAGCGTAAAGAATATTTAGACCACTACCACCATCCATCAACTCTTTTGTCAATCGAGTACCTCCAACAACTGGGTCGACCAAGAACGCTTGCCTCCCTGGAGTGGCTATGCGAGCAGGGTGGTCAGACTGGTCGAATGTGATAGCTGTTTGTGACCACTTCAGGTATGTTGTCGTTGCCGGAGCAACCATATTCACTTCTCTGTTGATCACTTTCAGTCGACTTTTGATCTCAACGTCAGCAAAAATCATTAGGGTGGAATTGACATTGGGATAACCATCATCTTCCTCTTTGTCTTCATCCTTGTCAGATTCTTTTTCCTTCTCATTAGGTTGTTTCTCTCGGAATTGCTCGATCAGAACCCGACACTGTCGAGTGGTATGCTTAGGATAAATCAGACTGCCTTCTTCGTCTTTCTTCGTGTGAATGTGACATGGCAAATCCATCACATCGTTACCAGCTGCATCTTTTACTTTCTTAGGGGTCCAGGGCCCCTTAGGTTTCCCTTTAAACTTTCCTTGAATCACTGCCGCAGTTTCACCAGGTCCTGCAGGTTCAGCTTTACGCTTTTGTTTCCGATTGGAATTGCCTCCATCGGTGTCTTGACCGACTGGTATGCTCTTCCCACTTCGGAGTTGATCTTCCTCTTCTCCGTTAGCATACCGAGTGGCTATTTCCATCATCCGAGTCAGAGACATATCCCCTGTCCGACCAAATTTCAGGACCAGCTCCCGATTTTTAACGCCTTCCTTGAAGGCGCAAACTGCTTGTTGGTGGGATACATTTTCCACTGTGTGATGCAAAGTAGTCCACCTCTGAATGTAATCTCTCAGACTCTCACTCGGTTTTTGCACACAATGCTGCAATTCCGTTAAAACCGCTGGCCGCTTGCAAGTACCCTCAAAAGTTTTAACAAACACTCGGGCAAGTTCTTCCCAACTGAATATACTGTCCGGTGCTTATTGAGTCAACCATGCTCAGGCTGAACCTTCTAACATCAAAGGAAGATGCTTCATGGCCACTTCATCATTGCCGCCACTGATCTGTACAGCCACTCGGTAATCCTCAAGCCAAGTGTCAGGCTTGGACTCACCAGTGAACTTGCTGAGTCCAGTCGCCAACCTGAAGTTGGGAGGAACCACTGCGGCTCTGATGGCTCTGCTGAAACACTTAGGACCTGAAACATGAACTCTGCTGCCAGTCGGGTGATCTCTATCAAGGCCATCCCTGTGTGCTCTGTTCCTAGCAACTAGACCTTGAACGAGAATAGATCTCGCATCAAAGCCTGGCACACTTGGGTCGGCTAGTACTCTTCGCTCGCCACTGCGAGGGCGTCTGTCATAATATTGCCGAGACACAAATGATACACTCCTTGGAGGAGGTGTGGGCACTCGACGACGGTCATCACGACCGAGTCAATGATCATACTGCTCGTGGTTTCTGTATTGCTCCTGCCGATGCCCACGTCCCTCACGCCGCAGGGGTGATCTTGGGCTGTGGGCCGACTGAACTGTGTCTGCCATCATAGATATGCTATGAATCCTATTCCGCGACTGAGACACTGTTGTGTTCTGCTCTCCTGCCGCCCGGAGTAAGGCCCGGATCTGCATCAACCCTCTGCCAGCCTCCGACTGGGAAGACTGAATTGACTCTGCTATACAGGCTGCAGCTGTGAGATTTTGAATCGGAGTGCGGTATACCTGAGGTTGAGGTGGAAAAAATTGTTGTCGACTGGACTCGGGAGCCCGCTGCCAGGCACGCTCATCGAGTGCACACTGAAGGTACTCCAGTCGAGTGCGCTCAGCCAAGTTGGCCAGGCGTGCCTCCTCCAAGGCCTGGGCCTCGGAGGTTTCCCCAACGATGGGCGTGTGAAGGGCATCCATGTTGCGGCGGTGAAGCTCTTCCCTCTGCTGGGAAGAAAGAGGCTCGGGGCGGTATTCCTCATGAGCGCGTGACAGATCGCCACCGCCATCACCGCCGTCGTCGTGGCGGAAGCCAGGAGGACTATGTGGTCCGTCGACCATCAAGACTTCAGCCGCAGGATCGCTGCTGTCGCATTCGGATGCGGTCTCGACGGAGCCAGTAAACAGGTCGAATTGGCCGTAGAGAGTTTCATCGGGCTCGATTGCTGCGACTTGTGGGGTGGCCAACTGGTGAGCCACAGCGTGTTTCACCCACCGCTGAAGCCACGACCGACCAGATTGCTTGCGTCGATGAACAGCGGGGAGCGAGGACACCAGGGGAGCCGACCGATACTGGGTCGACGGCTGCCTGAGAAGGACGCCGCGAGCGCACGCGCGAAAATGCGTCGCCCCGTGGATGGGGACGCCTCTACATCAAGGGGAGCTTCCTAATGCCAGGCGGAGTCGTCGGCAACGAAGACGAGCTCGCCGAGTCGGATCTCGCGGCCCTCAACCAATCCACCGTCGGAAACTATGATGATGGGAATCGAAAAAATCGCAACTTCACCAAAAAGTCGCTAAGACACCTGCCCCACGGTGGGCGCCAACTATCATGGTTCTAAGACTGACAGTAATAGCCTTACGTCTCGTTGCCTAGAGGCGGTCGACTGGATTATATGTGTGTGGTGTTACATGTGGTGCGAACCCTTGTCCCTGAGGAGGGGGGTGGCTTATATAGAGTTCGCCAGACCCCTCCCGCCCTCAGTTACAAAGGGTTTAAGGTACATATAGATGGGGCGTTTCTGGTAATGCTACTAATAAAGTGACATAAATGACCATTAGGTCTGTCAAGTGATCATTGCTATGGTCGAGTGACATAGGGTCTTCCGAGTGGAACGTTTCTGGTCGAGTGGGTGATGGTATCCCTTGAATACTTCTGACTTTACACTACAAGAATCAGCTACTTTGCCGTCTGCCACGGCGGACGGCAAAGGCATGAACGGCGGACGGCAAAAGGCTCCGGCAAAGTAGGCTACGGTAAACAGCTACCTTGCCGTCTGCTTCCTGGCGGCTGACGGCAAAGGCCCTTTGCCGTCTGCGGCGGACGGCAAAGAGAGCGGACGGCAATAATTTTGCTGTCAGTCCGTTAAGTGGCTAACGGCAGGCCTTTGCCGTCCGCCGCTGACGGCAAAATTTCTAGTGTCTTTGCCGTCCGCCGTATGATGTCATCTACACGTCATTACATGGCAGGTTCTTTGCTGTCTGCCACTGTAGGCAAACTGACCAAATGGGTCAGCTCCCAGGAAGCACAGCTAGATGCCACGTGTCTTCTTTGCCGTCCGCGGCAGACGGCAAAGAGCCCGTTGCCGTCGGTGGCAGACGGCAAAGAGCCTGCATATTGGCTCTTTTATCTGTTTTTTATTAAATCCAACAATTTTCATCACAAATATATATGACATATATAGATATATTTCAAAAGGCCATTACAGAGCAAACATATAAGATATCGAACACATAACTTCATCATCCAACCATATATATTACATGCATAGTTCCATCATACATAACAAGTTCAACATAGAGGCATCCAACCATATATATTACAACAGTTTCATCCAACGATACATGCATAGTTCAACGATACAAAAGAAACAGAGAAAGGGATAAGGAGCACTCCATCTATGCAAGCTTTCGTCAAGTGAATGAAATCTGCAAAATGAAAAATAAGAAAGTAAGAACAAGAAGAGTAGAACAAGAAGAAGAGTAGAACAAGAAGAAGACTACAACAAGAAGAGTAGAACAAGAAGAAGACTAGAACAAGAAGAGTATATCATTTATGAGCTAACTTACGTGAAATGGATCATATCTGAGCTAACTAAGTTGAAATGGGTCGTTTATGAGCTAGCTAAGGTGAAATGGATCATTTATGAGCTAACTTAGTTGAAATGGGTCGTTTATGAGCTAACTAAGGTCAAATGGATCTTTTTTGAGTTAACTAAGGTGAAATGGATCGTTTTTTAGCTAACTTAGGTGAAATGGATCATTTATGAGCTAACTTAGTTGAAATGGATCGTTTTTTAGCTAACTTAGGTGAAATGGATCATTTATGAGCTAAATTTAGTTGAAATGGATCTTTTTGAGCTAACTTAGGTGAAATGGATCAGTTAAGAGCTAATTTAGGTGAAATGGATCGTTTTTTAGCTAACTTGGTGAAATGGATCGTTTATGAGCTAAATTAGTTGAAATGGATCGTTTATGAGATAACCTAGGTAAGATGGGTCATTTTGGAGTTAACCTAGGTGAAATGGGTCATTTTAAAGCTAACGTAGGTAAAATGGATCATTTAGGAGCTAATCTAGGTAAAATGGGTCATTTTTGAGCTAACTTGGATGAACTGGATCATTTATAAGCTAACCTAGGTAAAATGGGTCATTTTAGAGCTAACTTAGGTAAAATGGATCGTCTATGAGCTAACTAAGCTAATTATGCAATTTTTGACATAAGTAAGCTAAGTACAGATCGTTTTAGAGCTAACTTAGGTAAAATGGATGGTTTTGGAGGTCAGTAAGCTTATTAAGTCATTTTGGAGGAGAAGAAGCTAAGTCTAGGTCATTATGGTAAGCATTGGAGGAAATAAAGCTAAGTCTAGGTCTTTATGCATGTGTTAAGCAAAACACTAGATAAACTTACCAAGATCCAGGAGGTGTAGGAGCGGGGTGGCTCGTGTCGGTAGCTGGAGAAGGATCGTGCGGTGCTTGTCTGGAGTTACGCTGCACCAAAGATCATTTCCAATGTCTTGTTAGCATGATGACACTCAAATGTTAAGACTAGCAAGTAATGTCCATTCAAATAAAACTCACCGTGGTCCCAGGAGCAATCACTTGCATCGGCGGAGCGGTCTGACCTGTCTTCTCGCACACAGACTACACATTTGGTTTTGACGACTCAGTCATACTAGTTAGTAATGAGACAAACACTACATGAATGTTTTGGCTAATCTGCAGAAGAAACTTACCACAAGGAGCTCGTACATGGCCCTTGCCTGCATGTCATTTCGTGCCCTCTCCTCCTCCATCATCTTTCTCGTCCTCCCCTCCAACTCCCGCTGCCTCTCCGCCGCCTCCGCCAGAACTTTCTCCGTTCTATCTCTCTCACTCTGTATAGCAGCCTGCAACACCACTCACATGACCATTTGTAATCATTGATGGAAGCGCACACAATGTAATGGAGAAAGATAACTGAGTACGTATCACTAACCTTGATGGCGAGTTGCACTGGCCGTTCACGAGGCCTTATCTCAGGAGCGGAGCTCGACTGACGCGCCTTGATCTCCGGAGAGTGCTAGGCCAACGGATAAGTCCATCTCCAATGGCTATGGAGCCATGGGACCTCCCGCCACCAGATATCATCAACAGCTCTGGATCAATGGGACCCTGGCTCGGGTTAAAGTCCTCCCCTTTCCTCGCCTTCCCCTCATCTCTATATCTCACGAGCTTGTTGTGGGAGGAGATGTTGGTGAAGTTGTTTGCATCATCGAGGTCAGACTGAGAGAAAGCCTTGACTTTCTTAAAAGAGGCAGTGTGGGCCATGGCATACAGGTCGTACACCTCTGGCACCTTATCCACCTTATTGTAGCGTGCCTGAAAGAGAGAAAGAATGAAAATTAGTAATTAAAGGGCTCAAGCTAGCATGATGAATGAATTGCATGAATCATGAAGCAAACCACATACCCAGTTGCGCCCGAACTGATATAAGTTGGAGCTGCCTTGATGGTGTGGCACACCTTCCATTTGGGCACGTTTGTCCTTCGCCTCGTTGTGGAGGGCTAGCCATTGTTTTGAGCACCACTCATCGACCAACACCTCCCAACAATCCATCCAATCCGCACACCATCTCGGAGGCGCCTAAGTTAGCAAATAGAAACTTGAGCGCTACGGCTAAGAATTACTAAATGAAGGAACTTAAGTAGAGAAGGCCTTAAGAATTACCTTCATGTACTGCTCCTTACTCAGGAACTTATCGCGGCACGCCGGCTTGGTCTTCTTGATACCACGCAAGGCGTAGTAGTCTCGAACAGCCTGCACCCGAGCCTCGTGCCGTAAGTTCTGGAGTAGGCGCTTGCAGACGTTCTCGATAACATGTGCCGCGTCCTCCTCGTATCCCTCCTCACACCTCTAGAATGTCTGCAATCAAATGAGACAATATTGATTAGTACAATTAATAACTAGCTAGTTGAAGATTTTTAAATGTGTAAAGGAGAAATTACCCAGAACTTTCTGATCACCATGTCTGCCCTCGTGTCGCACACGACACCGTCGATAATCTCATCCGGCGGGGCCAGGGCAGCCACGTAGTGCTCCCAGCTCAATCCAAGTCTGGAAGCCGACCCTCACCAGGCAACGTGACAAACCCCGGGAAGTTTTGCCGGCAAAGAACTCCAAGGACGGAGTTGGGCCGGCGGACACTATGATGGTGGTCCCAACCCCTGCAGCATGACAAGGCCAACGCATTAGTTATTTGAAAAAACATGAATGCACAAGGTACAAAAATATTAAATGCACTTACGTACCTCTCCCCATCAGGGAAAATCAACCACCTCTGCTCGCGGGTCACCGGCACGGACGGGAGCCGTGTAGCACCACACTGGTAGACGGTGCCCCCCTCCTCCTCAAGATCAGTCGGCTCCCCGCCATCATCAGCATGGCCACTCGGCTCCTCGGGCTGATCCGGCCAGGTACCCCATCCGGACGTGTGCTCCTCCGGGGTCACGTGGGCCGAACTCTCGTGGGCCGAAGGCCAGTCGACCCGAGGCTCGTGGGCCCAAGACCCGTGGACCGAAGGCTCGTGGACCGGAGTCCGTGTAGCCTCCTCCTCGGACGAGTCCACCCTAGCAGTCACGTGCTCGGGTGAAACAGTTGGGGGTGGCGGCCAGGAAGGCGCCGTAGCAGTCACCCTACCTCCTCTCCCACGACCACGTGCCCCACCTCCTCTCTTCCTACCTCGTCCCCTGCTGGGCACCGCGGTCGACGAAGAAGGGCCCGGCGGTGTGGCCATACTGTCCAGCAACGCTCGGCGGAGAGGTGCGTCTGGAATGGAAGACCTCAGACCACGCTCCCGACCAGCGCCCACCATCTTTCAACACCTGCCATTACAAACAGTAAACGAAATTAGTACAACATAAAAAAAGACCGACATGAATAATAATATGTGTATCACTTAAGTGTATCATCATCAAGTACAACATAAAAAAATGTAATACCTAACACTACTAATAATCTTGATCAGTATCATCAATAAATGCATAATCATCGTCATCACTATAATCAATGACGGGCTCATAGGGTTCATTGGCATCAACATGTGCAAGGCCACCTTGACGTAATCGGTCAAGCATTGACAGGTCATCCGCAGTAGTAACCTCTTCTTGTTCCGGCTCTTCTTGTTCCTCCTTTGGGGTGATGTCAGATTCATTATCGCTGTCTACTTCAATGTTTTGGGGTGAAGTATAGCGGTTCTTGAAACGCTTTTTGGAAAGACGTGCCTCTTGGAAGAATTCTCTTTCATATGCCGTGTCGATGTCGGGGTAGTGCCGTTTTGGGGTCGGGGGTCGGGGTGTCGTGTCGATGTCGGGGTAGTGCCGTGTCGGTGTCGGGGTGTTTTTTCGGGGTCAGGGTGTGGTGTCGGGGTC
>NC_057812.1:681794556-681819511 GCF_018294505.1 Triticum aestivum | reverse complement strand
GCCGTCCGCCTTCTTGCTCTTTGTCGTCCGCTAGCGGACGGCAAAGAGGGGGCCCGTTAGGTTTTTTTTTTGCAGCTCGTCAGTGGGGCCCCTCCCTCTTTGCCGTTCGCTAGCCGACGGCAAAGAATCTTTGCCGTCCGCTAGCAGACGGCAAAGAACTGGCTGATGGCAAACTTGGTCTTTGCCATCAGCCAGTTCTTTGCCGTCCGCTTTTTGGATGCTGATGGCAAAGAGCTTCTTTGCCGTCCGCTAGCGGACGGCAAAGAACTGGCAGATGGCAAAGTAGCTGATTCCAGTAGTGTTAGGGTGACGTCCTAGGGGAGGGTTTCTAGGTCGGGTCTATGACCCTACTCTAGGTACATAGCTTCATCACTACACTCGTTTCAAAAGTTTCAAAAATAATACAATAAATACTACATGTTTGAAATATAATTTTGAAATAAAAATTGTGCACATTTGGACAAATGGACTAGGAGATTATGTCTATTTAGCTAAGCAAATTCAAATTTTTGTTAAAAAATTCCAGGTAATACTACTCCCTCCATCCAATTAGTGTCAAAAAACATCTTACATTGTGGGATGGAGGGAGTACATGTTTCTAGTAGTATTCTCAGGAAGTTTGAGCACATTTGAAAAAAAATGGACTAGGAAATTATGGCTATTTAGCTAAGCTGATTCATAATATGGTTCAAAAAATAATATATTAAGAAAAGAAAAAAAATCCAGTAAATACTAGTACAAAGTTAAGGGGAAACACGTTCGTACATACGGCTGGGGAGAAGCATATTCGTCAGTAGTTATCTAGGAAAATCTCAGCTTATTTGGACAAAATAATTACAAGATGATTTTTTTCAAACGAATGTTTGGTTTTTTCCGTCGTTAATTTTGAGCCCACCCTTCATTTTCGTCCTGGATATGATTCTCCGCTGCTTGCGGGGGAGCCATATTATGGAATGGCTCTACCCAATCTCCTTAAGGCATCGTTAAAGACGCATACTAAATCCGAGTAACTTGTCAAAAGATATCTGTCAGACCTATGACATTGTGAAAGATTAATTCCAGAATCAAACATGTTCATGGCCTTGATGAATTAAGTTTTAAGGCTCAACAAACAAGTATTAAATCTAAGGCATAAGTGTTGAGTGTTATATAAGATTAATGCACTAGTAGAAAACAAGGCTTTGGTCCAGGCCGGGCTAGCCCATTGGTCCCGGTTCAGTCATGAACCGGGACCCATGGGAGCATAGGTCCCGGCTCGTGAGGCCAGGGGGCGGCCGGGCCTCGTGAGGCATTGGTCCCAGTTCGTCTGGCCCCTTTGGTTCCGGTTTCAGAGACGAACCGGGACCAATAGGCCTCGCTCCTGGACCACAACAATTGGTCCCAGTTCGTGGCTGGAACTGGGGCCAAAGGGGTACTTTAGTCCCAATTTCAACCATGAACTGGGACCAATGAGATGCCTATATATACCCCCTCATCCGCGAGCAGAGCACTCCACTGCTCTGTTTTTCTGGCCGGCGAGGGGAGAGCTTTGTGGTGCTCTAGCTCACCTCCTATGCACATGAGGTGTTCGATGAAATGCCCGAGCCATACCTTAGCTTTCTTCTCTCGAAGCTCCTTGTCCAATTTCCATTTTTTTCGATATTTGTCTAGATTTGGCAGTCCGTCCTGTCCCGTCCCCGTCCTCATCGCCGTCGATCGCCCGCGCCGATCTCGTTGCCGGCACCACCGTGGTGAGCCTCTAGATCTTATCTTCTTTCTAAAAGAAAAAGTTCTTACTTATATGATTTAGATATATACTTGTATAATTTTCTTACTTTTATTACTAGTCATCAACCCGTGCTTCTGCACGGGCTAGAAATTTTGACAACTTCACATATATACATTTATATAATATTGTTCATGTGAAATATTGCAGATTTTGCAAATAAAAAATCCCTTTTGATAAATTAATTTAATACTTAATACGTAATATTTCCTTGGTTCCTTTTACAATGGTATCACATACGGCTACATTGACAGGACTGATGTATAATTACTGGAATTTCTACTTACCTTCTAGTTTTTTAGTCTGATGTTCATTAGATGTTGTATTTTAATTAGAGAGAGGCAAGGGGTTTCTCCAAAAATGTAAATATATATTTATTTATTTTGAAAAAAAAACTTCAATTATTTGGGCTTATTTTACGGATCTCGAATGTAGTTCCTTGCATTTATATCATAAAAAATTAGCACATGCTATACTTCAAAATTGGACAATCATTGATATACTCTGTCCTATTACTTTTCAGTTATTGTTATTATATTTCTCTATGAGTGCCCACTGCTGCGTTTATTTCGATTGTCATGTTTGGACATTCTGAACTTTACAATAAGTAACTGAGAGTTTTAGGCATCAATGGATGCAGCGGGTGTGGGTGTTATGCCTCTGTCTGTAAAAAGTAAACATATATACACCATCCTGTTATATGATAACTCTGAAAAACAGATTCATTATCAAACCAATTTTTTATGGATATACCAGCTAGGATATAAATAACGTGTCAAAGGTGTATTCAACAAACGCCATGGTTGACCAAAGTGTACACTTATCCATGATCCATAGCAGTAGTACCTATTTTTGGAATATACTATTAAAATATACATGTACCAAATTATTGGCAAAACAACTACAGATCTTCATGGAAATATAGCTCAGCCACATGCATTGCAGAAGGAAAAAAAATGAAGCCTTGCATCTGTATAGCAAATAGTTAGTGTAATATATCCACAATAAATATGTTCTAGGAGTACAATAGTTTAGAAACATACTATATTTTTCTATAAATTTATTAGGGATAGAAATTGTGGGTCATGTAGTCTGGAGAATGAATTATTTTGAAGAATTGGTGGCACTACAAAATATCTTTGGAATGTAGTACTATTCTAATATATACCCAATTATTTTTCAGAACACCTACATATCTGCATAGACAACAGCCCAGCCGCATCCAAAATCATCGAAGGGGGGAAATCAGGAGCAATTGTGCTTGCTGGACTTATCATAGAAGAATACATGTGAGTCTGGGTCTAATAAGATCGACTTTGTCTTTTTTAACCCTGCTATTGCTAAAATATGTCCACAAATTAGATGGATTGGATTTGCCTTTTTCTTTCTGCTGTAATCCATTAATCCAAGGCAATCCAAGATTATTGTGTGCATCTTAACCCAATTTGAACTCTACATACATAATTGGCAAACATATAGCAGTAGACATTAATAACACATACATTGGCTTCATCTGTTCTCAGGACTGGCATCTGTTACTACTATCCGCAGCACAAACATTCGCAATCCGTTGTCATCCGCACTGAAAATTTTCACTGAGCTCGAGTTCTATATAGCAGACCAAACAATCATATGGGAAGAACATGAAACACTCGAGTGTTGTTTATGCCAAACGGGCATGATACCATCCACTATATAGTTGTGTTAACCCTCAAGATTGCATATGTGTGGTAGATGTATTATCTCAAACAGATGCAAACTATCTTCTATTATATAATTAAAATAAGAGTCAAACAAGCCTTTACATTCATCCACATATATTAAATTATCTTGACCATCAATTTTTGATATTAACGGTGGAGATTTAATGATCTAAGCGTTACATAAAAAAATATTGGCACGTACAAACGTTTTAACCTGTCACATAGGCTTATTTTCTTAGGGACATAATAGGAATAGTTATAAAAGAATAGGCATGTCTCTACACCTCAAAAGAAAAAGAAAGAATAGGCACGTCTCATGTATGCTTGGGAAACCTATAGCCTGTAAAGACCTCTCTTTTCAAAAGAAACCCAATCAATCATGTACGTGTGACACGACATGACATGTAGAAATAGATCATGTGGGAATATATTAACGAAACTGGCAGAGTTTCCAAAAAACAGGAAACGACAAACAGCTACAAGTCACGGCTGCTTATCCCATCACGTACGCACTAAGAAAATCAATCGCGTGCTTGCCGGAAGGAAACTACGGACTATATGGTTGGATCCTTTAACAAAACGGAGTCACAACTGTACTCGATTTTTTTTCCGAATAACTGTCCGGTGACTAATTTACCAATTATTGTTTGACTCGGTTTCTACAAGACAAATTGATCAAAGCCGTCAGTTCACTGTGAAGTCTGCCTATCATCTTCGTATGAGCATGAAAGGGTTGAAATCCAGACAGCTGGGATCTTCAACTACAGCGCTGCAGCACAAAGGTTGGCTGGTGCATTGGCCACTAACTGGAGACTCATGAAGAACAGACTTGCGGCTGGTACTGAACTGCATACACGACGGATCAAGCCGGCTGTTTTTTGTATCGCATGTGTTTGAGAAGAAACCAATCAACACAGGTCCTGGGCCTGCCCACATTCTGCCATGTTCTGGAAGCTGCTCTGCGAGGAGAAGGGAGCTCCGGTGGTGCTTCCGCTGCCAATGGAGGGCACCCAACATGAAATATCAACATGGACGCAGAGTTGGTTCGCTGCCGCAAGCCACACCGAGAGAGCTCATGATCCAGGGACTAATAGGGGTTGTGGTTAGCAAAGAATGAGGCGAGAGATGGCAAGAAAATTGCAGATCCCCGGGCAGTGGCAGAAAGCGTTTGTGATCATGTACGGGAGTGGTTCTCGGGGCATACAAAACAAAAAACGATCAAGACGCCGAAATCGGTCAAGCATTGGAAGCAGCCTAACCAAGGATGGATTAAAGTTAATGCAGATGGTGCTGTGTCGAAAGTGCAAGACAAAGGGGGAGGTGGAGTGATCCTACGAGACCATGAAGGTGCTTATAGAGGAGGAGCTGCAACGTTCTTCCCCAGTGTTACTGACCCTCAAGTTGCTGAAGTGTTGGCTACGAGGAGGGGGGTTAAACTAGCGACAGAGAGGAGTACAGAAAATTCATCTGGAACTAGCCAGCAAAAGCGTTGTCTCTATGTTGAATGACTGAAGCAAGAATCTCTCAGCATTGGGACCTTTTATAGAAGAAATCAAAGACATGCTTAGATCTACACAAGAGTACAAGGTCACCGGGGCTCGGCGTACAGCTAATCTAGCTGCCCATGTTTTAGCTAAAGTGGGGGTTAGCAATGATTTAGAGATGGTTTGGTCTGATGTGCCACCCGACTGCATTTTACATATTGTAACGAACGACATTCCCAACATTGTTTAAGTAATAAAGTTGCGAGTACCCCTCAAAACAAAATTGATCCAAGCGGTAGTCAACACAAATTGGAATATTTGTTATGCATCACAATTTTTGATACACATGCAATACATCGAATAAATAAGAAAAATCCTATTGACTGTTACATCCAGAAATCGCTAAATCTGGGGCGACTTTTTTATGAAAAAAATAGTTGATATAAATCTATCTTTTTTTACAATAAAATAAATCTATCATTGACATGTACAAATTGAGTGCAACATGGCACGTCCAAAATCAGATCAGGAAATATGGGTCGAGATGTAATAGATTTTTGCATACAAGGTAGTATTATTATATTGCCATATATTGATCTACAAAAAGTATATTGCTGTATTGATCTGTCACGCGGTCATGTGTAATCACGATCACGTGCAAGATGTGAACACAAGAAGCCACAATTGCCGATTAAAATTCTGACTGGATACGTACTCAGAATTTTTTTTTACCCGTACTAGATATGCATCCCAGCGCCCGACGGAAGGATACAGTCAATATTTTCCAAAATTCAAACCAAACTATTGTATTCACACGATGAAATACTTTTAGTCCGATTCTACCGCCCAACCAACAAGAAGCCTATAGAAAGCGCTAGCGGAGAATATGCAATGACCCGAAGTGATGAAAAAACGTTGGGGACAATCAGGGAGCACACATATGACAACGTGCAGCTACAAGGTAATCAGGGCCTTAAGCTAGAATACTCAGCGAGTCCTTTGAAAATGTGCTTTAAAAGATTCAATATCTCAAAGAACAAGTTGAGACTGAACTATTCTAAAGCCATTCGGTTATACAGCGGCAAGAAAACATGAGACATCACGCTGACATAAGCAAGTTAATTTTGAATAGGACTATTTTTTTCCGGGGTAAATCAGACTAAGTTGGTGTGTACTAAAATGAAAAATGTTATTTCTCAATGGATGTCGAATTTGGAGGACGCAAATTTATTTTAAATATAGAACTAAAATTAGCAGTAAAAAGTCAGATTCTATTGACATATAAGTATTTTATGAAAATCTTTATAGCTAAATATGTAAATATAAGTGACCCCCAAAAAAATATATGTAAATATAAGCATCTTATTATGTCCATGTAGGAGAAAATTATTGTTTGTATATGAAATTTAGTATACAGAACAAAACGGATGCAACATATTTCTTTTCTGAAAATATTTCTAGATAGTCCTTAATTAGCTCATATTTGCGGCATAATCTATATAAAAATAAAATTGATTTTATATAATGAAATCATATTTTATATAGGAAAGTACGAATAAGAATTATCAATTCGGCTTTGTACAAACTTTATATGAAATACTTCAACAACTAAGTTTGGAATATGATTTATAGAAAAATTCTTATTGGGTGTATAGACACAACTATTTATGTATTTGTTAGATAAGGAACAGTAATTTATTTTCTTATGGACATTATGCATTGTCTATTAATAACTAAAATATGCAACATTTTTACAAGAAATAATGTTATATATATATTGAATTTAACCTACAAAGGGGAAACTTGGAATTAATAGGCAATTTATTTCATTGTTGTAACATGCAAGTAGTGACTGAGAAAAATTGCCGATGTGACTTATCTCAAATGTATCAATATGCCTGCCAACACAAAACTAAGAAATGTATGTCATAGATGTCGATATCAACCATTTCCGCACTGTAAAGATTAGAGAAAGTTGACATCATAGTGTGAAGGTGAGAGGAAACATTCATATCGCCGGGCAGAGTCAACTCCATATATACAAAGTCCACATTTTGATTTGTAATATCAATTTCAGTAGTATAAGATTGATGTTGTCATTCGAGACCAATTAGTACGGAGCGATGGAGGAAAATTGTCAACATACATGCTCATATATGTCAACATGCATTGTTGACGCAGTTATATGGCCAAAAAAAAGGTGTATAGGATTGTCCAAACCGAGTTGAAATTAAAACACATATAATAATATGTAGGTAAATCTAGTCGCGCAAATGCGCGGGTCACTCCGCTAGTTAAAATAAGAAAGCATGAGGCAAACCACGTATGGAAGAACGGATCGGTCTAATTACCAGATTTTCCATCCTTGCTCATGCACCCCCGAAGACTGCCCATCATTGACCCATCATTAAGCACATCCGTGGAAACTATCTAACTATTAAAAATTAGCCAAACTTTGTGCTGAAAGGTAGAGGAAACATATAAAGAAACGCACAACTTAAATTTATTGTGGTATTGGTAGAACGCCCAGATTCAATCAGTAATGCATTTTGGATGCAACCTGTACTTTCTACAGTGACAACACCTACAGTGTGATGTGAAGTAAAGAACAATATAATCTGTCTGTAAAAACGCACTTTCTGACATACACTACATAAATTCCTCATTTCCACATTACTTACAAACATTCTATGGACAAAGAAAGGTTATACTGAAGATTAAACCAAAGTATACTTTATATGCTTCAAGAATATCTCATTGCAGATTCAGATTGCCAGATAGTAACGTTGAAGAGCAACTATATAAGTTCCAGTAACATACCGTGGATCTATAAAAGGAGTACTTAGGTAAGTAAATGTTTACCAACCAACAATCACCACTAACGATTCCCTCTATATAAATAAATGTTATACTTCAACCAATTAGAAAATTAGTACAACAAAAAAAGGAGAGAAGTTAAAAAAAATCAATCTTTGTGGAAAATAGAATAGACACTTATCTCAGACTTCTACATCTTATTACCAATAGCTATCCCATGTTGTAGAGATAAAACTAACTGAATGACTTAGGCCATATTAGAGTCACCGCATTAAGGGGCTTACTTTTTAAGAACAGGTAGTACAGTATATTTGCATTGGGCATTCCACTTCTAACGTTCCCTCTATATGATACAGAGTGGAAGGGTTTCCGCATTGCCTTCTTTTCCGTGGTTCTCTCACATTCGTTCTCCTACAATTGGTGTATATACGGCCAAAAACATTTATGCCCACATAAATAGAAAAATGCTAAGGTACTCCGCCTGAGTATACCAAGATAGAACAATGGATTTCTAGAATCCTGATGTAAGAACTACTATGAAGTTTCTGCACATATAAAAATAAACATGTTTACATGAATTATTCTATACATCAAGTCCAAAGAATTTTGTAAATATGAATTATTTTCTACATACATATTTGCCACAGTAGGAAAATGCATCAAATAATACATCCGTACAGCTAAATTATTAAATCTAGTTCTTCAAATCTGCAGATCACTGACACTACTGGAATCGCTGGTTTAGCTTATTTCCTGAAAAACACGGCAAAGGGCAGAACAAAGTCAGCAAAGACATGGCCGGCAAAAAGGACTTGGCTGAAAATGCACTCGGCAAACATTTTACACTGGGCGAAATTACAAATTCTAGTAGTGTGACTCACACAATGACATCCAGTACACTTATTATAACTAATCTTAGTAATTCAAATATTAACCGTTTAGGCACGTTCTCCTTTGATTCTATCTCTCATAATATGGTGTAATAATGCAAGAACAGTACACAATGGTCGTCTTCGCAAGTAGAACTGATACTTAGGAAAACAAATTCACTCCATGACAATGAAAAAGAACACACCTCACGGTGCTGTTGCAGATGTAGATGTTGAACCGCATGGAATATTCGCAACAGAGGACATGGTCGCTGGATTACCCACTAAGAAAGCTCAGCTCTGGTTCCATATAAAATAGTTAGAAAGCTAAAGTATCATGGAAAGAAACAGTGTGTGTCAAAAATATAGTTGCCAGATGAAATATCAGATAATTAGTACTACTTGCCAAGATGCCTACAAATTACCGCAGGCAAATTTTGTACGGCTGCAATTGTCCCCAACAGATTCCAGTCCCTCTAGCAACATGCATGGAACATTAAATTAAAGTACAACTCTTCTGTATATGTAATAAAAATCATGTAGATTGAAGACAGAACTGTGAGATGGATTTGAGAGAAAAGTTAGTTGTGTTACACAGGTTAGAAGCAATGCTGTCTATCTCTTACAATTTTTAACAGCTGCACCATCGGTACGTAGTAGCTCCTTTTCTTGGCGGCCTCATGGACGACTGAGGGCAGCTGCTGCCTGATCTTCTTCAACTGTCGTTAGTACAGTCCTCCTCCTCCTAGATCTGATTCTTCTAGTAATCCAAAATTACCTCCTTCTCCAGTTGATTGCAGTTTGGTAGAGGCATGGCAGCTAAGGGGATAAAAAGGACTTTCTCCTAGCCAACACATGTTGCTCCATGGTTAGGGTAGTAGAGATTCAAAGATAATGGAGGAAGGGACGGGGAAGAACTGTTTTTTAGGTGGCTGCTATTGAAGACAACAGAATGGACAGCAGGAGGAAGAGGAGGAGCGCCAGGGTTTGTTGCATCGCTGGGGGTGACCGCTAGGAGAACGGTATTAGGAGGAGCAGCGCTACGATTAATCTGGCATGGGCTACATGAGCTCCAAGCAGTTTACCGGACAAATTGATAAGTTTGGCATTCCCAGCCCACCAAGCAAAGCCGGTGGTTTCTTGGTCACGACCAGCTAAAACGAAAGTTCAATTAAAGAGCATTTCCACGTGGTAGAACCTCCTTAGGGAATATAAGATTTTCATGAGGCTGATCCTGAGCTGCCATCCACGCACGAATACCCTCGTTTAAAAGAATATTTTTGGTGTAGAAAGTCTCAAATTCAGGATCTTCCGCCAGGGCTCGGTGCTGTTTTTTCAGGCTGTGCGTCGGAGGGGATTGGATCAACGGAGGAAGGAGACCGCCAGGGATGGACTCTTTTTTTTTCAGGCTATACGTAGGAGGGGTTGGGCAGAGATGCATTCCTTTTTTTTCCGCTGTAGATGGTTCAAGGTGGGACATAATTCGAGGACTCCTTCAGGCATCGCATCCGACGATGGAAAATACATAATTCTTAGTTACCGAGGAGTCGTATGGTGCCTTCAATTAGTATATATATATGATAAGATTGTTTGTTATTATATAGTGCGATGATTTTGGTATCCGCCTCCGTCGGTCCTCGTCCTGTCTATGATTCGGATGTGGTATATATTATCTTTTATAACTATTTGGTTCATTTAGTGTTTATGACAATTATGCCAACCAACGTGACATAGATTTTTTTATCTAGGAGATATGTGAACTGCAAATTCCAACCGACCCTATTGTCGAGAGGTTAAATTTAGTTGAAGAAGAAAACAATTACTTGAAGAAAAAATTGAAAAAAATTGAGGAGAAGATGATATTGGAGTTGCATGTTGCGGATGTCGTCGATGATCACGAGATCAAGATGGATGCATTGTGCTTAAAGATTAGAGAGATTAGAAAATATGTCATTCATACCGAGCCTTGGTATCATTGTGCCGTTGGATCAATTGTTACCTTAGTTGCGATTATGATGTTGTTGCATTGAAATGTTTTACATAGTATCAATGTATGGTTTAATTAGATGCTCTGAAGAGCTATATGTTGTTCAATGGGAACTATGTATGTACTTTGGATTTAATGTGATGATGAACTTCTATTAATTTTGTCACTTATCTATTCATGATGTTCTGTAATGGTTTTTGACACACTTAATTATATAAAATGCACGCAGAGGAACCAACAATGGATGTACGATAACATACGCACTTCCGAGTACATTTAGGGCGTGCATAATTTTCTCGTAGTGGCTGAGCCAAACAAGCAGAATGATTTTATGTGTTGTCCATGCCCTAGCTGTGGGAATACGAGGTCTTACTTTGACTCGAAAACCCTTCACACCCACCTGCTTTATAAGGGTTTCATGCCACACTATAATGTTTGGACCAAGTACGGAGAAAGAGGGGTTATGATGGAAGACAACGAAGAAGAAGAGGATGATGACAACTATGTGCCCCCTGAATACAGTGATGCTACAACGGGGGCAGCTGAAGATCAAGAGAAACCGGACGATGTGCCCGATGATGATCTTCGTCGGGTCATTGTTGATGCAAAGAGAAAGTGCGAAAGTGAAAAGGAGAAGCTGAAGTTCGATCGCATGTTAGAGGATTAGAAAAAATGTTTGTACCCCAATTGCGAAGATGGAAACACAAACTCGATACTGTACTAGAATTGCTGCAGTGGAAGGCAGAGAATGGTGTACCTGACAAAGGATTTGAGAAGTTACTGAAAATATTGAAGAAGAAGCTTCCAAAGAATAACGAATTGCCCGACAGTACATATGCAGCAAAGAATGTTGTAGGCCCTCTAGGATAGGAGGTGCATAAGATACATGCATGTCCTAATGACTGTATCCTCTACCGCGGTGCGTACGAGGATTTGAATGCATGCCCAATATGCAGTGCATTGCGGTATAAGAGTAGACGAGATGACCCTAATGATGTTGATGGCGAGCGCCCCAGGAAGAGGGTTCCTGCCAAGGTGACGTGGTATGCTCCTATACTACCACGGTTGAAATGTCTGTTCAGAAACAAAGAGAATGCCAAGTTGATGCGATGGCACATAGAGGACCGTAAGAAAGACGGGAAGTTGAGACCACCCACTGACGGGTCGCAGTGGAGAAAAATCGAGAGAAGGTACTGGGAGGACTTTGCAGGTGATGCAAGGAACATATGGTTTGGTTTAAGCGCGGATGGAATTAATCCTTTTGGGGAGCAAAGCAGCAATCACAACACCTAGCCCTTGACTCTATGTATATCTAACCTTCCTCCTTGGCTGTGCATGAAGCATAAGTTCATTATGATGCCAGTTCTAATCCAAGGCCCTAAGCAACCCGACAAAGACAATGATGTGTACCTAAGGCCATTAGTTGAAGAACTTTTACAACTGTGGAATGGAAACGGTGTACGTGTGTGGGATGAGCACAAACAACAAGGATTTGACCTGCATGTGTTGCTGTTTGTAACCATCAATGATTGGCCTGCTCTCAGTAACCTTTAAGGGCAGACAAACAAATGATACCACGCATGCACGCACTGTTTAGATGACACCAAAAGTATATACCTGGACAAATGCAGGAAGAATGTGAACCTGGGGCATCGTTGATTTCTTCTGACCAACCATCAATGTCGAAAGAAGGGAAAGCATTTCAAAGGAGAGGCAGATCACCGGAAGAAGCCCGCCATCCGTACCGGTGATCACATACTTCCCATGCTCAATGATTTACAAGTAATCTTTGGAAAGGGTCCCGGACTATCTGTTCCAAATGACGCTAAGGGACAAGCACCCATGTGGAAGAAGAAATCTATATTTTGGGACCTCCCCTACTAGAGAGACCTAGAGGTCCGCTCTTCAATCGACGTGGTGCACATGGCGAAGAATCTTTGTGTGAACTTGCTAGGCTTCTTGAGCGTGTATAGGAAGACAAAAGATACATCGGACGTACGGGAGGACCAACAACATGTGCACGAAAAAGATGGCATGCCTCCAAAGAAATATGAAGGTCCTGCCAGCTACGCTCTTACCAAAGAAGAGAAGGAAATCTTCTTTGAATGCCTGCTCAGTATGAAGGTCTCGTTTGGCTTCTCATCGAATATGAACGGAATAATAAATATGGCATAGAAAGAGTTCCAGAACCTAAAGTCTCAAGACTGCCATGTGATTATGATGCAACTGCTTCCGGTTGCATTGAGGGGGCTTCTACCAGAAAATGTTTGATTATCCATTGTGAAGCTATGTGCATTATATTCCTCAATACAATCTCTCAGAAGGTGACTAATCCAGAGATGCTACCAAGGTTAAGGACTGATGTGGCGCAATGTCTTGTCAGTTTCGAGCTGGTGTTCCCACCTTCCTTCTTCAATATCATGACACACGTCCTACTTCATCTAGTTGATGAGATTGCCGTTCTGGGCCTTGTATTTCTACATAGTATGTTCCCCTTTGAGAGGTTCATGGGAGTCATAAAGAAATATGTCCATAACCGTGCTAGGCCCGAAGGGAGCATCTCCATGGGCCATGAAATAGGGGATGCCATTGGTTTTGTGTTGACTTCATTCCTGACCATAAAAGATTGGTCTCCCTCAATCACGATATGAGGGGAGACTAACTGGAAAAGGCACGCTAGAAGGGGACTCAATAATATGTAGGGACGGGCATTCTTGGTCTCAAGGACACCACACAGTTCTACAGAACTCTACCTTGGTGACCGCATATGTTGATGAACATAAGATCATTCTGTGCTCCAAACACCCGGAGCAGTGTGATGACTGGATTGCATGTGAACACATCAGGACTTTCGGCAGTTGGTTGCAAACACGTCTCAGGGGTGACAACATTATTTTTGATGAGCTGTACTCGTTGGCCAGGGGACCATCTTCGACTGCATTGACTTACAAAGGGTACGAGATAAATGGGAATACATTTTCCACGATCACCCAAGATCAAAAGAGCACCAACCAAAACAGCGGTATGCTCTTTGATGCAGCAAGCAAGAGGGGAAATGACACATATTATGGTTACATAGTGGACATATGGGAACTTGACTACGGACATGATTTTAAGTTCCCTTTGTTTTAGTTCAAATGGTTCAATCTGTCAGGAGGCGGGGTATAGGTAGACCCATAGTAAGAAATGACAACAGTGGATCTGAACAATCTTGGGTACACAGACGAACCATTCGTCCTAGCCAATGATGTGGCACAGGTTTTCCATGTGAAGGACATGTCTATCAAACAGAGAAAAAGAAAAGATAAGGAAGCGAATACATCAGACGATGAGCCAAAGCACCACATAATTCTTTCTGGAAAAAGAGACATCGTGGGATTGGAGGGCAAGACAGACATGTCTGAAGATTATGAAAAGTTTCATGAAATTCCTCCCTTAAAAGTCAAGGATGACCGAAGCACCATGTTAAACAATGAAGATTATCCATGGTTACGCCTCAATAAGCAAAGGACACAAGCGAAAAAAAGTGAAGACTTTCTCTCCACAACTATTATGATGAACCTTTGATATAGAATATCACTGCAGTTGCATGTGAAGAAATGAAATGCCTTTTGTAATATATGAGTTTCCGTATGAAACCCTGGTACTTCGAAAGAGATTGTCCGTTTTGTACACGAAGTGCATCCAGTTTTTGCCGCAACCCTCTCAACTTTTTAGCACATGCTATGTGGGTGAAATGACGATACCATGCCAAATTTCAACATTTTCAGAGTTCATTTGTAGAGCTTTTCAATTTCAGGGTCATATAGCTCAAAAAAAATCAGTAAATGCATGAAAATTAACAAATGAAGTCAAAAAGGGTTGAAAATTGATGATGTGGCTTTGAATGGTGCATTTTGAACACACAAAAAGTCTAGAGTTCAAATAAGGTTAAAAATGAAATCCCTTTGTTACAGATGAGTTTCTGCTCAAAACCCTGATACTTCGAAAGATATTGTCCATTTTCTACACGAAGTGCATCCACTTTGTCATAACCCTCTCAACTTTTTAGCACATGCTATGTGGGTGAAATGATGATATATACCATGCCAACTTTCAACCTTTTCAGAGTTCATTCGTAGTGCTTTTCAATTTCAAGGTCATATAGCTAAAAATTCCGAAAATGCATCAAAAATAACAAATGAAGTCAGAAATGGTTGAAAATTGATGATGTGGCTTTGAATGGTGCATTTTCAACACACGTAAATTCTGGAGTTCAAATAAGTTAAAAAAATGAAATCCCTTTGTAACAAATGAGTTTTCGTCCGAAACTCTGATACTTCGAAAGAGATGGTCCATTTTGTACACGAAGTGCATCCAATTTTTGGCGTAACCCTCTCAACTTTTTAGGATATGCTATGTGGGTGAGATGATGATACGATACCAACTTTCAACCTTTTTAGAGTTCATTTGTAGTGCTTTTCAATTTGAGGGTCATATAACTAAAAAATCAATAAATGCATGAAAAATAACAAATGAAGTCGGAAAGGGTTGAAAATTGATGATGTGGCTTTGAATGGTGCATTTTGAACACACAAAAAGTCCGGAGTTCAAATAAGTTCAAAAACATGAAATCGGTTTGTAACAGATGAGTTTTCGTCTGAAACCTTGATACTTCGAAAGAGATTGTCCTTTTTGTACACGAAGTGTATCCAGTTTTTGCCGTAATCCTCTCAACTTTTTAGCACATGCTATGTGGGTGAAATGATGATACCATGCGAACTTTCAACATCTTTCAGAGTTCATTTGAAGTGCTTTTCAATTTCAGGGTCATTTAGCTCAAAGAATGAACTAATAGCAAAAAGAATGAACTAGAAAACTTTTATGAAACTCTAATGGCAAAAATAATGAACTGAAAGAATGAACTAGAAAACTTCAATGAAACTCAAATAGAAAAAAGAATGAACAAGAAAACTTTAATGAAACTCTAATAGCAAAAGGAATCAACTGAAAAGCTTTTATAAACCTCTAGTATTTTCGAAAGTAAAATTATATAAAATTTATGCAACTAAAATTATCAAAGTATTTTTTGTTCAAAACATTAATAGGAAAAAGAATTTTCATAAAGAATTTTTTTGGATGAAACTTTAAAAGCAAATTGAAATAACAAAATCTGTTTTTGATTAAAACAGACATTCCAAATAACCTAAAAATTACCAAATTGAATATAATGATAAAACACGATAATATTAAATAGCAGGAAAAAGAATCACTCAAAATCTATTTTTACAGTAATGTTATTCACAAACTAGTGATTCACACAAAAATTCAAAAAATTCAAACTTAAGCTATTCAAATTGGAATCTAATGGCACTAACAGAAAGTTTATAATTTTTATTAACTAAAAGAAAAAGGAATCACTGAAAAATAGTAAGTATTTTGTTGTAAGTAGAAACAAAATAAAATAAATAAAGCAAAAAAGAAAAAAAACTGGAAAAAAATGCCACTTACTCGGCCACCAAGGCCTGAATATGACTAGAAATCCCAACCATGGGCTAGGATTCAGGTCTGCAGCAGGCCTAGTAGGCCCACATGCAAGGAGTGACAGATTAGGGCCGAAAGCCTGTAGTTGAGAGAAGCTCGAGAGGGTGGGCGCATCAGCGCTTATAAACCACTCTCAGGCTCTCTCAACTAGCGAGGTGGGACTAAACATCCCACCGCACCGCGCCAGCGCAAGGCCTTTGGTCCCGGTTGGTAGTATCAACCGGGACGAAAGGGGTGCATTGGTACTGGTCGTGGCACCAACCGGGACCAATGCCCCCTTTAGTCCCGGTTGGTGCCACCAACCGGGCCCAAAGGTGCCTGTTTCCCGCCCTTTGGGCTCCACTGACCTTTGGTCCTCGTTGGTGGCACCAACCGGGACCTAAGGGGGCATTGGCGGACCAATGCTTCGTCTATATAAGCAACACTTGTGAAAATTTTCATTCAGTTCGTCTTCGATCCCTCCGACGACGCAGCCAGGCTTCCCCTCTGCCCCACCGTCGCCCTGCCTCCGACGTCGTTGCCGCGCCCCTACCGCGAGACCTCGTCGCCACGCGCGCCCCTGCCCCCGACGCCGTCACCACGCCGCCCCTTCCCCGAGCCCTCGTCGCCGCGCCGCCCCTGCCCCGTGCCGTCACCACACCCGCGCCCTCTTCTTCTTTATTCCTTGTTCTTCTCAACGACACCGATGGTCTGGAAGGAGAGGGTGAAGGCTCCGGTGATCATGATGGAGGATGAAGGACTTGATCATGATGGCTCCGATGACCGAATGCCAGTGGAAGAAGGAGACTATGATGATGGTTCTGGTGACCGAACGGAGGTGGGAGCTATTGCAAAGACCAGCGAGGTACATATATTAATTAAGCCTGTGCTGACTAGCTAATTGATGCATTAATTGTTTTGGTATGTACATATATTAACTCTTCTTTCTTTTTTTATGGCCCTTCGGATCGAGCCAAACTTCGGTAATGAGACGAGGCCCGAAAAAGGTTGCACCAGGATGAAAGGTTCACGATCACAACAATCTCGGACGATGGCCAACCAATTGAACCCAGGAGGACCAAGGAAGAATTATCTTCTCAGTGCGGGGATATTGTTAGGGACATGATCCCGATCAGCATCCAGCTATGGAATAAGCCTAAGAATGAATACCCTCAAGTTCTTTATGACAATGATAGACAGAAAGATGATCTTTGGACCTGGCTGAAGGAAAATTTCACCCTACCGCTAGAGGAGGATCCAGATAAGCCAGTTATAGAGCCATTGGTCAAGGCGTGTTCTCTTAAGAAGATGGCAGATCTATTTAGGAGGTGGAAGAATGAGTTGAAATCAATGTATGTCGACAAAGGGAAGACTCCAGAATTCACCGACCGATTTGAGAAGATAAGACATCACTGGCCTGCATTTGTGGCCTACAAGACATCGTGCATGAGTAAGAAGATGTCAGAGACAAACAAGAACAATGTTGCGAAGAAGAAGTTTCACTATCGCACGGGGTCAGGTGGCTACCTCAAAGCCCGTCCGTTGTGGGACAAAGCTGAGAATGACCTGCTTGGTGAAGGGGTCGAACCAGAGACATTGAACTGGCCAGCCCGTTCAAGGACTTGGTTCTTCAGGGTTGGGGGAACCTTGGACCCTGAAACAGGGAAGTGCGTTTGGACGGACCAGCAACTTGCAACACCCTTCAAGAAGCTTCAGAAGTGTATCGTTGCAGCGCAGCAAGGGACATTCATTCCCGACAGAGAGAATGACAAGCTGACCGAGGCCCTCGGGAATCCTAAGCACCCTGGATGAACACGAGGCACGCCGGGCTCCATTGCGTGGAAGGTTCGGTTTCCCGGCACAGGCTGTTACAAAACCCGGGAGAGGAAGAGGAAACTGGAGCAGAGCGAAATGCAGAAGCTGAATGTAAGAGTAGAAAAGCTAGAGGAATAGAGAGCCAGTGAGCTGTCGGAGCTACCCCAGAAGCTACCCCGCCATCTCAGGGGAGAAGCAGCGTGGCTTCCACCGAGCTCGTTCAACAACATGACTTCATGGCTCCTAGCTACCCCGCGGATGCTATCACAGAGGCTCAACATTTCCAGCTCATGATGCAATTGCAGAACCTCAAAGTCAAGGCGGCTATCGGCTCTGTTGCACCTCCTCAACCCGACGGAACTTTTCACTTCCGTCCGATTCCACATGGCTATGCTGTTGTGATGGTGGATGAAGGAACCGAGGGATTTGAGTAGCTCGAGCTTGACCACCCTACAGGTGAAGGGGAGACTCAGCTGGGTCTTGCTCTGAAGACTCCATGTCTATGGTGGAAGGAGCACAGCCAGCTTCCGAACTAGATGCCTCGGCCTCCTCCTCCTCCTCCGGCGAGTTAGGGCACTCTGCCTCCTCCTCGTCCTCCTCCGACGAGTGACCAGGGAACTCCGCCTCCTTCTCTGGCTCCTCCGGCGCGTGAGGCCGGCACTCTGCCTCCTCCTTTGCCTCCTTTGGCGCATCCGAGTAGTCCGCCTCCTCCTCCGCCTCGCCAGCAACGGCGGAAGACAAACGCCGCCACTCCGGCTGCTCCGGTGCGTCGGAGAACTCCGCCTTCTTCTACTCCTCGTAAGCAATGACGGAAGAGAGACGCCGCCGCTCCGGTAGCTAGCACTATAGCAAGAGGCGGGAGGCAATACAGATATGGTCCATCTCTCAAGACTCCTGAAAAGTTACCATACGAGAGGACTGAGGAGGAAAATGCGGAGATCAGTAAAGCCCAAGTGCGGGACTTTTTTGCAAAGAAACCTCCACCTCCGAAGGACATGATATATCCGGTGAAAGTGAAGCGCACTATCGATGCCCTGAAGCGACCACCACCACCCTCGCCGGATGACAACCATGTCTGCTGTCTTAAAAAGACACTAGAAGATGCGCGCCGGTCGGGAACTACTTCAAGTGATAAAAGGTTAGCATATCGAAGAAGTGGGAAAAAATTCCCCAACTCGGCGAACAGGCGAACCAATCGTGCCCCCCGCTCAAGGTGTCTAGCGATATCATCGCAAATCTGCCAGGGATGGTGCCCGATACCAATCCTGGTGATTACCTGGGTGATAATGTACATTTTGATACAATGGAGGTGGACGAATTCAGATACCAGTACGGGAACCTCTCGTCAAAGATGGAAGTCCTCCTCCAACGACGATGATGCGAAGATTCCATGAATGGTACATGGAAACATGCAGCAAGTCTGGGAAGGATGCTTTGACGATGAAAATTAAAGATGAGCACGACTTCATTGGACAAGATCTGATTACTGTTGATTTTGACGAGTTTTTCCAGTTCTACAATCAAAAGGCCCTCGACAAATCACTCATGGCTTGCTACTGTCTATAAGTACTACTTCTGTAATTAAGTCTCTATATATAGCTCAGCTCTTTCATTGCATGCATATATAATTATCCTCACTATATTATGGAGATTGAAGATCGTCGAATGCAAAAAAGCACAAATCTATGACATTGGGTTCATTAACCCAAATGTCATAGATGAATGGACGGTTAAACACAATGTCTCAGAAACCGAGGACAACTTGCTACAATCGTTGCTCAAAAATCAAAGCAAAGATAAAATACTCTTTCCTTACAACTTCAGGTGAGTATTACTCTCTTGTGAATATTTGGTTTTCCTTGTTACTCGAGGTTATAGTAATTTAACTGATGAGTTATGCATGCGTGCGCAGCTTCCACTTTATTCTTCTAGAGATTAAGCTTGAGCAGGGAGTAGTAACCGTCTTAGACTCGAGATGAAAAGATCCCGAGGACTATGCGGACATGACTCGAATGCTCCAGAAGTATGTTCAATCGATCATTATCGCACCATATCGGCAACTTTGTTCATTTCCTGATATCAAGTAATTATTTTTCTTTGTCTGGCAGGGTTTGGAAAGAGTTCACCACAATTTCTCCGGGACTGCCGACCGATCTGCGATTTAAACACCCGAAAGTAAGTACTACTACCTAGTTCCGCGCATCTCCCATGGATTCTAGCTAGTTTCATCAATACCATTTAGTATGCTTGCTTATCAGTTTGATTGACCTCTATCTCTCGTAAAGTGCTTGTGGCAGGAAGCCGGGAATGATTTCTATAGATACTACGTTTTGCGAGTTCATGTACAACGCGACGGCCTCTAACAAGCGGGGCTACTCTCAAAAACAATATGAAGTGTGTAAGCAAAAATATTCACAATTTTATTTTATTACCATCATTTGTGTTGAGTTTCATTCATACACATGTATTGACCCTCTTCTTCAATTTAGATCTGGCAGATGCGGGATGAACTCCTATCAAAAGATCGCATACGAGCAATTCAAGAGGAATTGGCAGGATTCTTTCTTGACCACGTCATCAATCCAGCCTTAGAATACCATGTGGAACTCGACTTCATATGTTAGTGATTGTAAGAGATCTTATATTGTACTAGCACACATACCCGTGCGTTGCAATGGGAGATAAAAGCACATGGTCTAACACAATATAAGAATGAGCAAAGATCCCTCATCTGTCCATTCTCTTTATTTTAACACAACACCTCATTTTGAAAGTAGTTGCTAGAAAAACATGGAGAACATTCTCCCGTTGCTACATTGGAGCCTTGTCTTTGACTCTTTTCTCTATGTGTCTTGCTATCCCTCCAAATCAGTGTATGTCCCCGCTCGATCCTAAAGTTTAATGTTTCCATGTGGAGTATCTAATTGACATAGATATGAAGAAAAATATAAATTGAATTAATTTTAGGAGTTTGTAACTAAGAGTCAGAAATCCATACTGATGAACAAAAATACAACCTGATTCTGTGGCTGACATTTAACAGGAACCGTAAATATCTAGCACAATTAAATTTGGTCTATGAAGGTGCAAACCAACATGGGCCACTGAGCTACATGAGCAACAATAATCTGACAGTCATCTCGGATAGGACGATCTTATTAAACACAACATGTGAATTTTATTCAAGAAAAGATTAGTTTTCGAAAAAAGAGGTGAGCAGTATACAGATCTAGAGTGAGCACGATTCCAAACGTTCAGAGAACAATCAAAATACACTGTCACACTTTCTCTGAAGCTATAAATAATACATATAACAGTACGAATAACAATTAGCAAAACCAAACTAATTAACATGAGTGAAGAATTTTCATAGGATATTACCAATAGAGGAAAACTGGTATAATCTTATGTGTTGTATTGTATGGGATGCAAGTATGTTTAAATGTGAATTGGAATAGACATAAAATTCCATAAGAAAAATCTAAATTAGGAATAAATTGAACATATTTGTTGTTGGGAAATATAAATATTAAACAACCCTGTAAGTGTTACACAGTAAAAACAAAGGGAACCACGTTATGATCCAAAAAGAAAAAAACACATACTCTGTTGTCTTGCATGCATGAAAACTTCATATATATGAATGTTTTTATTGCATCAATGTGGAGCCTTTTTTGCTATACATCAGGAACCATGTACCAAAAAAACCTGTGCAACTCAAGTAATCCATGCAGCTAACTGTATTCCCAATAGTTTAAAACCTGGCTATCTTTTTCTTTTTGCAAACAAAACCTGGCTACCTAATTATGTGCAGACAAAACCGTACTCTAGACCTATAGTAGAAATGATTTCGAGAAAACATTAAAAGTTGTTATAACTTAAATGTCAGACATATAGGTAAAATATTAGAAGTCTAGGCATCATACCTTCGCAGCATCGTTAAATTAAGAATGATTCAAAATACCATGCAGATAGTCAGACATTTGTATTTGAAGTAAAATACAACATTCAGTTTCTCTACATTAAAACATCAACAAATTTGACTCGCTAATATGGGTTAACCTGATAAAACATCTCTAAATTAAGCCTCCTGTAAAAACTTAATGTCGCTTGCCTGCTCACTCTATAGAGGATAATCACTTCTAGAGCAGAGTGCTCATAGATACACATTTACACAAGCATTTTTTCCTAGATCAAACAAGATCGGACCAAGCCGATTATGTCGTTGTGCGTGGAATTTAACAGATGGAGAATATATATTGCATCTCCTTCTCTAGTTTCTCCTCTTGCCAGCTTCCGCTGTGACAACAGCTATCTGATTTGCTTAAAATTACTGTCAGTACACCTCCTCGTGTCCCATGTCAATAATCGTGATTGATTCACATTCACTATCTCAAGCAACTTAGCACAATTTTTTTTGTATACGCAACCTAAAGTAACAATATGTATTTAGAGAACAAAGGAGGATACAAACAACCTTGAAAAGCTCTATGTACAGCTCCTCCTCTCCCACGTCAACAATCATCAGATTGATTCACTTACACTGTCTCGACTAACCGGGGACAAAAGTAATAATATGTATTAGAGGAGCAAATAAGGAAACAAATAATGACATTTTACTACCAAACTATCAGCAAGAATTCAAAATCATGCATATGGACTTCTTTATCTTAACAGGGAAATGAAAACTCACATGAAACGGTTCTACCTCAAGGTCATGAAGTGTGATATGATCTATAAAAATTTGGACTCTTTATGATATGGTTGGTGGAATACTAATCCTTATGAACAGAAAGGTAAGGCTCGGTAAGCAGAAACCAATACATAGCCTTCGCAGTCCTTGGTTAATTTCTCTTCATGCTGAACGATGTTGCCTCAAATAAGCTTTTTTCATCTGTGATGGAAGAGAGATTCTATTTCTAATGACCGCAGCCAAATACGCGTCGAAACCCATGTATACATATTGCACATTCTGTTTTCTGAAATTTTAAACAAATTAGTTCTACGCTCCATGTTGATTCTACAGGTTCTGAACATGAACTTTTGTCCGTCCGATCAACCCAAGATCCACATATTACCTCCGGAACTATATCTCGGACTGTTCTTTTATGCCGAGCAAAGAGGAACAGCTTAAGTGATCTCTACCTTGCGCACCACTGCAGCTACTGGCAAAGAATATGCAATCCTTGATTCCCACATCGTAGAGATATCTGTTGCACTTTTGGACATGTGCCCACTTTTTGGCTCTGAGGTTGATTTCACTAATCTCCCGTGAGGTGTGAGCTCTGTTTTGTAAACAAATTCGTAAAATCCACTACACAATAAGAGAAAAACTATTTGTGCATTAGAAGAAAAACTACCTTGCAAACAAATAATGTGATTGATTTGTATTTCCAAAAGTGATAGGATATGTATATACAGATTGGTTGCCTAAAGAAAATAATACCAAAATAATTTGTATTTATATCGAATATTCTACTAGAGAATAATAGTTTAAGACTGCACAATTATAGAAAAACAGCAAAATGAATACGACCGACGAATATCGTACCACTGACTGTATATTTTTCTATCTGAAAATTTGGTTGTTGTACTCCTGTTGCTATTGTGCCTGGATGAATTAGGAAGAACCTGATATGTTGCGAGGATAGAAACAGGCCGAACCTGAATTTCAAAATATCAGCATATAACTTCTGTAAGAGAGGAAAAAGATCACGCCGGAAGCAGAAATAACAGTACAGTGAAGGTAATCATCTCGGGACTTAATCAGGGATCAACCTAACTAATTAGTTAATGGCTCATGAGTGAAATTCTTGTCACGCTGTTGAAGGCAGAAGGCAAGACTGCAGGAATACCACTATGAAATTCTTGACCGGTGCTCCAAGAGGTTGGGTTTGATGCCTCTTCCTAATTCATCCTGTCTAATGGGGCTTCAAATTCCTCTGCTCCAGAACATTGACTTTGGGCAGCAATCTAATGAATCCTCAAGAGCAAGCCATGGAGGCCCAATTGTGGCGGATAAGACGGAGATGAAGGAGCTCCATCGATTTAGAAGATGAAGAGGGGGGAAGTCGTGAGGAGTTGAGAAGCTGCAGTTGGTCGTGCTGGCGAGGCCACGAAGCTTTAGTCCTCTGACAACTCGCTGATGCCAAGGTCTTTCCAGGCAAGGAGCGCACTGCAGGACGCAGGTAAAGCCACAATGGATCGCAGAGCCCAGCCAGCTTCATCGCGGCCATGCCTTCACGGCAGGCTCCACGGTGAAGCGCGTCGCCACTACCTCCTCCGTCCGATGCTTCAGCCAGGCTAGTGCCTCCTCTGCCCACCGCTTTAGGTCAGAAGGGGGCGAAACAGGGAGTGAAGCAGGAGAAGGGGGAGGGTTGAAGATGGAGAAAGGGGCGGAGAAGAGGGGCGTTCGGAGAGCCAACGCGCCGCTGGTGATCAGGTTTATGATTGAAAGCCTCTTGCCGCTTGGACCTTCGCTTTTGATCTCGTGCTCACCTTGCTGGACCGCGTCGAGCGCTCTGGCGATCCCCTATTTGTTTTAGAATTGGATCTGAGTTCTGGTCAGCCATGGTGTCACGGTAGGTTTTATTCCTGGGATGGATTTGGACGAAGGAGGCAAGGTCAGGTAGTACGCGTGGGTCTTCTCTCTCGTAGAAAGGAAAAACATATTTTTAACATAAAATCAATAGATACAAAAGGATGACTTATGGAGAATTATGAAATCTTGCGTCCTTTATTATTAGGTAAAGATATATGTAGCTAGTAGCGTCAGATAGATATACGAAAAATTGTTATTCGACCAATCTCTCGGAGAAGGAGAAGGTCGATCACTTCTCTCTGTATATGTTCATGACGATCTTTCGTACTTACTAGTTTCCTTCATTTGCTTACTAGCGTGTCGAGTTCTCTCTATACGTATAGTACGTATGGTTGACCAAGCTTGGAGATAAGAGATGTCACTTCTCTCTATTAGCTAGCTAACACAATATTTGAAACCCCTAAATTAACCC
>NC_057812.1:681753786-681794305 GCF_018294505.1 Triticum aestivum | reverse complement strand
CTGAGCTGCTGATGCATGGATGCATTTTTGTCCCGGTTGGTGTTACCAACCGGGACTAAAGGCCCTCCTGCCTGGACTCGCCGCAGCGGCCACGTGGACCCCCACCTATTCCGATTCGTAAGCGAACCGGGACTAAAGGTTTTGGGTTTTATTCCCGACCCTTTAGTCCCGGTTCCAGAACCGGGATGTCGGTGTCAAAACCGGCGGATCTCGGGTAGGGGGTCCCGAATTGTGCGTATAGGCGGATGGTAACAGGAGACAAGGGACACAATGTTTTACCCAGGTTCGGGCCCTCTTCATGGAGGTAAAACCCTACGTCCTGCTCGATTAATATTGATGATATGGGTAGTACAAGAGTAGATCTACCACGAGATCAAGGAGGCTAAACCCTCAAAGCTAGCCTATGGTATGATTGTTGTATATATTGTCCCTCTATCGACTAGCCTGGCCTTCGGTTTATATAATGCACCGGAGGCCTAGGATAACAAGAGTCCTAGCCGAATACGACGGTGGGGAGAAGTCCTTGTCTTGATCTCCAAGTCTTGTGGAATTTTCCTTGTATGCCGCAGCTGTCCGAACTGGCCCATGAGTATGCGGCCATGGGGGTCCTCGGCCCAATCCAACTGATCGGGAGACGATGTGATGAGTACCCCCTAGTCCAGAACACTGTCAGTAGCCCCCTAAACCGGTCTTCAAGTTAGGGACGCTCCTCGATTCTTTTGAACTGTTCTTCATCTTCGGCTGACGGTCTTGAAAACTGGTTCAACAAATCTGCTCATCTTCGATCTTGAGGATCGCCGAAATGCATTCGGCGAGTTTACACGTCGGGTATCCGAGGAGCCCCTTTAAGTTTACGGCCTTTACCAATGCCTTGTTATTTTTATGCCACACCTCGGGTTTGAAGTTGTTCCCGGGTGGCAGCGTCCTCTTGCGTCCGAGCTCCAACGCCGGACTGTGTTCGAGGTATGTTTTGCAACCGAGCACCAACGCCGGACCGCTTCCCAACTCTAACGCCGGAATGTATCCGAGCTCCAACGCCGGACTATGTATCCGAGCTCCAACGCCAGACTGTATCCGAGGTGTAGTAAATCACCTTGGTTCAAAGAAGTTTGAAGGAGTTTAGCCGAGCTTAATGCCGGAAATGCCCTCTATGGATCCAGCCACTAGCGCCCGAGCTTTATGCCGGGCTGCTTCCGAGGTGGTGCACCACCCCGAATGTGGGCCATTTTTGGGAATATTTTTTATTGGTGCAATTTATTCTCTGCCGAGATATATAGCCAGTAGCCCTCAAGGTGTGTATCGGTCTAAAACCCGAGATGCACCTGAAGGATGACATAAGACCGCTGATCCCAGTAGCCGCTGAGACTCAGGCTGATTTCCAAAATCGGCCTGAGGATCAAGTCCAAGCTCGGCAGAATACTTCGGGACACTAAAAGCGGCGTGCTCAGTCCTAGAGACTCAGGTTGGGTGCGGCCGACCAACCTGAGGATCAAAATCTCCTCGGAAACTATATTGCACATAAAATTTTCTGCATTGGACAAGCAATGCAGTAGCCCCCGAGACACTGGTCGGGTGGCAACACCAGATCAGAGGATCGATGTGCCCCTTTAATATTTGTAAATAATAAGCCCGAATCTCAGTAGCCCCCAAGCCTTAATGCGGGCACGGGTGGCCGAATTAAGGATCAATATCCATAGTAAAATCACAAATTATGTGTAATGACTCTATGTATCCAAGTACTTTACGTCATTAATGCTCGGATCCGCATTGTACAAAACTTTGTTGACCGACCATCAGCTTCCACCTCCTCGGCCAGTAGCCGAGGAGTGTTTGTCCTACTTTATAAAGCCTTTATGAGGGCAAAGGTTTACCACAAACAAGGCAATCTGGCCACACGGTTTATATTAGTATTCCAAAGAAAATAGTCCCGCTATCGGTTCCTTTCTTTGGGTTGTCATGCTAAGCATGATCATGAAACCTCAGCTCGAATGTAAGAGCAAAATATCGAGGATTTAGTTGGGAGGCCAGCTAATAGCCCCTGGTAGTGTTCGGCGACAGTCGAGGTCAAGCCATAAACACTTCGGCCAATGTTATGAACGGCCCATCATTTAACATAGTCATCGGCTCGCTGACCAGTTTACGCTTATTGTGACAGTCAGTTTTCGGCTTTCTCCACTGAGGTGCCTGACCATGCGAGCTGGAAGCACAACCGCAGTGGTTCTCCCTTTGCACACCTAGCCGAACAAAGCGGAACGTAGGAGGAAAGCACAAGAGACGGGCAACCCAACTATTGACCGAAGACACAATTCGAAACCGATGCATATATAGCAATATCCGAGAATGTTTTGCCGAATCCCTAAAGGTGTCCGGCGTTGCACTGCGAGACTAATGCTGGAAAAGCACAAATAGTTTAAAAGTGCCAAAAAGCTTGGAAAAATCAAGAAACGTCAGTAAAAACATGACGTCCGAACAATATCAAGTGTTCGGTGCCAATCCGAAAGTTGGTCTTAGAAAAAAGAAGTGCTTCTGTCGTGCTTTAACATGATACATCCTATCTCAAGACTTCGAGGGGGTCAGCCTACGGCTTCAACCTCCCATCTCGAGGGCAGAGTACTTCTCATCAGGCCAGTTTAGCGAACTAAACTCTAGCGGCTTTGAGAGAGAAATTAGGCTCCCCGGCTAGTGACCGCACACTCGCGTCGAAAAAAGGAGTGATAAATAATAATAATAGAACTTTGCAACGAATGAGAAGAAGAACACTTATTATAAAACATCTCAAATAAACCTAAGAGCCCCCAAGTGACTTGGGTAGAAGAATGATTGCATATACCGAAGTACTTATATCATATCTATGTTCAACCGAACTTTAAACGTGTCTTAACCAACCGTCGGCTTCTCCCTCTTCGGTTAAGGAACGAAAAGTGTTATGTACTCCATCGGTCGAGAATATCGACGGTATTTCCAATAACCAGGCAATCAGGCCATAAGGCTGTAACAGACAAAGCGCGCTTAGGGAACTTATGCTATATTACTGCGAAGAGTAAGAAGCATCTTTGAAGAAAATAGTACCCCCACCGATACCTTTCTTCGGTGCTCATTATTATTATGAGACTTGTGCAATAGATTTTTCGTACTCATGAGTTCCGTTGTGTGCCGACCATCATTGAATAACTATAAGAGCGCTAGTTTTCAGCTTCACCCAGTCTGAGGTCTGGCTCGGGTGACCCGATCGTGACAATCGCAAAGGTGCTCCCTTTACTCCCTAGCCGAACAATCGGGAACGTAGGGGTAAACACAGGAGCGAGGCAACCCAGCTTGCAAATCGCTTAAGTCAATGTGGTGCATATTGTGGCGTAATACACGAACAAGGAACGAAGCCGTACAAGTATAATCATATGCAACAGGAAAAGCTTCATAAAGGAAGCCCCCAAGTAAACGGGGTATTTGAATTTATGCGTCACAAACAAAGTTTGGACAAGGAAATTTTTTTACAAGCAACTTTTTTCCAAAAAAGTATAATGTTTGGTCGAACCGAACACAAGTTAGAAATTAAAGCATTGAGCATGAAAGCGACTTAGCTGGTTAATCTGTGCGGTATTGATGACGCGGTCCGAGCTTGATGCGGGGCAAGGTTCCATCCCCCAAGCTGGTCCCGAGGTGGCGGAGCGAAGAGCTCGACACGCCAAAGTGGTGACATAGCATGGTCAATGCAGACCGGCAGAGTGACGCCGAAGTCCCCGGATCATTTTCCTGTGCACAAAAAATAGTGCAAACTGGAGATAATAGTAATAATGATAATTAAAAAAATGTTGCATAATAAATAATTTATGCAAAGTGAGGAATAGAAGAAATATGGCCTGGCGCCGAAGTCAATGTCGATACATGGCGTCGGCGTGATGCAGTAAAGGCGTGGCAAAGCCTGAATTCACAGGTCGGTCCGATCTCCGGATGCGGCGTTCGCCGGACTATGTACGAAAACTGATCGAACCACCACGCGACCGTCGTTAATGCGGCCACCATTTGATAGAACTGGTTTATTTGTTGTAGCAATCCGAAGGAAGGTGATTCCCAAAATTGGGACTCGCTCCGCACACCCATTGCCTGATGGACTCGCTCCGCACACAAAATTGGGATTCCCAAAATTGGGACGGCATGGCAATGCTGGTAAAGGTTGACTCGCCGAGGCAAAGCCCTCGGCCCAGCTAACGTGACGGAGCTGGTCGGCTAGTGACGCTGAACTGTCCGGAGTAGGTTGATGAAGAGATGGCGAAGCCCCCGGTCTAGCTGAGATGTCGAAGCCTCGATGTCAGCCGATGAGTGGAAGTAGGTCGGCGTGATGGACACCAGCTTGAAGAAGCAATAGTGCGGCCCTGTCGATGCAGGTCGTGACATGGTCGATGCCGGCTTGATGAAGCGACCGTGCGGCGATGCCGGTATGCCCGCTCCGTGTAATCCGTGGGGCGGCGATGTTGGTGATGATTTATCCTTCGCGATGCTGGGCTCTTGTTCGGCTTGCCGAGATGATGATCCGAAGAAGTTGAGCTCGGCTCAACAAAGAGACGCCGTGTCTAGCACAGGTCGGCAGCCATGGAGTAATATTGCCGGACTGGTTTGACACCAGTATGATGTTGAAGATCATGTTTAAAAGATCTTACAGTTAGTGGGATGTGTTCGGGAACAAAACACAATACCCCATATAAAACTTCCTTTAAAAGGGATGTCCGAAATCCTGTTCATAAAAAAGATGAACTCGGGTCGGATTTGTTTTCGCGCAGAAAACAGATCCGAAAAGTGATGCACTAATCGGAAGGTTCCCGGAGTTTGAACGGTCGGATCGAGCCGAAATTTTGAGAGGTGGTAGATATAAGAATTCCGCAGCCGATCAACGGTTGGATTTTCCAAAGGACGTCCGAGCTAGAAGCTAGACACCACGCCCTAAACTCATCCAAATTCCCGTCCAGATTTGACAGGTCTCCGGTATATCGTGGATTGCCAGAGATTCCTCCATCGGAACTCGACGAAATTTTCCAGGGTTGTTGTAGACTCAATTCCGCACAGTTACACCAAAGCGATCGTCAATGCAATACTCGAGGAGGTGGTGGTGGCAGATACGAGTTCGCTGTCCAGAAAAACAGCACGGTCGCTTGAGGGCAATGTTGACGTTGAGCCCCCGAGCTCCATAGATGATTCCTCCGTGATCTTGATAGAGATGAGAGTTGATGTTTGATGAAGGCCCTCGTCCGGACATGGTGATCTGAACATGGGGCGCAATTCTTGGTCGAACCAAGGTGACCAGTCGAGCTGGTGACAAAGATGCCGAAGTCGCAGTTGATCTGCAGGCGAGCCATCGATCTTTTTGTCGATCACACAGCGGAACTCTCAATGAAAGCACCAATGTCGGTGTCAAAACCGGCGGATCTCGGGTAGGGGTTCCCGAACTGTGCGTCTAGGCGGATGGTAACAGGAGACAAGGGACACAATGTTTTACCCGGGTTCGGGCCCTCTTGATGGAGGTAAAACCCTACGTCCTGCTCGATTAATATTGATGATATTGGTAGTACAAGAGTTGATCTACCACGAGATCAAGGAGGCTAAACCCTCGAAGCTAGCCTATGGTATGATTGTTGTATATATTGTCCCTCTATCGACTAGCCTGGCCTTCAGTTTATATAATGCACCGGAGGCCTAGGATAACAAGAGTCCTAGCCGAATACGCCAGTGCGGAGAAGTCCTTGTCTTGATCGCCAAGTCTTGTGGAATCTTCCTTGTATGCTGCAGCTGTCCGAACTGGCCCATGAGTATGCAGCCATGGGGGTCCTCGGCCCAATCCAACTGACCGGGAGACGATGTGATGAGTACCCCCTAGTCCAGAACACCGTCACGGGACAAATGGGCCTCTGGAACAGGGACAAATGGGCCTTTTTCTACTAGTGATGCCTTGATGCTTAAGTGTTATGCTAAAGACATTAAAGCTAAGTTTCATATTTAAAGAGGATTGCCTTCTAATGTTGCCGGCATAAAGAATAAATGGCAGGCTACTATTAAGGGAGAAATTATGATTCAAGAAAAAAACATTTTTTTTCAAAAGCGCGCGCATGAGGATATGCCCAAGAATATATGAAGAGAAGCTGCACTCTTGGGAGACCATTGCAACACAATCTCCCCACAAACCTAAAGGGGTTTGTTCCTTCGATGGAATGATGTACTGTGGTCAGTTAGATCAATGGTACTTAATTTACCATTGTATTTATTTGGATCTATATAAGTTCCAACAAAGGGATGAGCTCATAAGTTTTTCAAGTAAGAATTAAGTTCATGGAGATCCTAAGTTACAGAAGTGCCATTTCGAGATGACGTGGTACATTGTAGTAACTTGGTTATGCGGTATTGATGGACTGTTGCCATCCTTTTATCTCGTATGCCATTTTATGAAGTAGTGGGCTTATAAGTTTAGCCTTATGATCAAGGGGGAGAATGTTGGATGTTTTTGATCTAGGCTAAACCTAGGTCAATTAAGATCAATTATTAAGGCTGCTATAGTGCAACAATAGTAGCTACAATATGACGTTTTGCCCTGATTGGGGGCACACACACAAATATCATCTGACAGGTTGGTCCCCTATGGCACTGTGCTTATAAAATATGGGGCACTAAGTGATAATGGATGCACGTGCATATCACCTTTAGTTGCCCAATCCCAGCCAGCACAACCAACCACGAGACGGGCTCTCCAGCTCCTTCCGCAAGCAGTAGGAGCAAAAGAAGATGTTTGCCATATTTATTACTCAAGGTGTGTTTTCTCTAATTCATGTCAGTTGTTGTTCAAATCTTGTGCAAGACGATCCTGATATCATCTATGCAACAAGATTGTTATGTGCAGGCATCAGTGTTGGGAAAGATTAATTTTGTGATGAAGTCATCGTATGATTTATTAGGCACGATTGAAAGTGTCGCGGTTCGAGCATTATTTCTTTTGTGAAGTCGGGTATCCGTTACCGCATGATCCGATTACACAACGCTTAAAACAAACACTATCCAACAACATCTATTACCCTCTGAAAATAAGTTAGGTTACAATCAACCGAACCAAATAGCCCGTTAGTCTTGATCGAACAAATACTACTCTTATTTAGCGACCTAACTTTTCGTATGCCGGGATCTGCTCCAGCGGCTTAGCCTTCTAGGTTATGTAGGTGATGTGTGTATCTGCATCATCAACCCTGCGCCTGTGTTATTGCTGTAGTACGCATGCACGAGACAGACGGACACCGGCGAGGAGGAAGGTGATGGTTCTGGCGAGATGACGATCTATGGCACGATGGAGTATGCCTCAATGGACTCAGGAGATCGGTTTGGCGAGACAATGATCTACGGCGCGATGTAGTCTGGCTCGACGGACAGACTTCACCACGACGTCCTATAGCGTGACGGCCTCCATGTGTCGCTTCCTGGCCTCCAGGTGTGGCGCGTGGGACTCTCTCTATCAATACGGCGCAAGGCATGATTAATGTTACATCAGGACTTGATGACAGCTGGCAGGATATGAAACGATCGGGCAGGGGTAACCTCGTACAAAATACGGTTTCTGCCAGTAAAACAACGTCAAATCGGAAAAGAATCTCACCCTAGAATGACTTTATTTTTTTGTATGGATAGTGTGTGTATGTTACTATTACATAAGACAATCACGGTTGAGGGAGTCCTGGATTAGGGGGTCCTCGGACAGCTGGACTATATTGTTTGGCCGGACTGTTGGACTATGACGATACAAGATTGAAGACTTCGTTCCGTGTCCGGGTGGGACTCTCCTTTGCATGGAAGGCAAGCTTGGCAATTCGGATATGTAGATTTCCTCCCTTGTAACTGACTCTGTGTAACCCTACTCCCCTCTGGTGTCTATATAAACCGGAGGGTTTAGTCCGGAGGACAACAACGATCATAATCTTAAGCTAGCTTCTAGGGTTTAGCCTCTACGATCTCGTGGTAGATCAACTCTTGTAATACTCATATCATGAAGATCAATCAAGCAGGAAGTAGGGTATTACCTCCATCGAGAGGGCCTGAACCTCGGTAAAACATTGTGTCCCCTGCCTCCTGTTACCATCCACCTTAGACGCACAGTTCGGGACCCCCTAACCGAGATTTGCCGGTTTTGACACCGACATTGGTGCTTTCATTGAGAGTTCCACTGTGTCGTCACCATAAGGTTTGATGGCTCCTTCGATCATCGGCAACAATGCGATCCACGGTGAGGTTTTTCTCCCCGGATAGATCTTCGTATTCAGCGGCTTCGTACCGCGGGCCAACTCGCTTGGCCATCTGGAGCAGATCGAGAGCTACGCCCCTGGCCATCAGGTCAGGTTTGGAAACTTAAACTATACTGCCGACATCCGCAGAGACTTGATCTTCGACGGATTCAAGCCCGTGTCAGGTGCGCCGCACAATCACGATGAGCATGACTTAGCTCTTCTGCCGGATGGTGTTCGGGAGATTACACATGTGGCTATTCCGGCCCTCAATCCGGAGCAGATCGTGCCGTCCGAGGACGGGTGGATGGGCCCCGCCACGGAGGCTGCATACCCAGTGGAGATAGAGCCGAATACTGACTTCACCCACTATGAGACCTGTTTTGCCGAACCCCTGGATTCGTCCCTGGCAACAGCCTCCGAACTGCCTGCATCCGTGCCTATCAAATTTGATTGGGCACCGATCATGGAGTTTACCTCCACGGATATCTTTCAGCACTCGCCCTTGGGAGACGTGCTAAATTCATTGAGGTCTCTCTCGTTGTCAGGAGACCCTTGGCCGAACTATGTCCGGCTCGAGTGGGAAGCAGGCGATGAAGAAATTCATTCCCCACCCACCACCCACTTAATAGCCACTATCGACGACTTAACCGACATGCTTGATTTCGGCTCCGAAGACATCGACGGTATGGACGACGATGCAGGAGAGGAACAGGAACCACCACCCACAGGGTGCTAGACAGCCACTTCATCACATGATATATACATGGTGGATACACCCAAACTAAACAATGACGAGGAACAGAAGGATGCAGCGAAGGATAATGCCCTCGAGAAGCAGCCAAGGCGACGACGTAGGCTCCGCTCCAAATCCCGCCTCGGCAAAAACAGCGATAACAGCACAAGAAAGAATAATACCCCGGTCAACTCCAAAGCAAGCAACGACCACATGGACCCAGCGACAGAGCAGGATGAATGTCAGGACCCCGATTCCGAGTCACATCGATCTAGCCGGTAACACCTCATATCACATTGCGGCCTCACGCACGGTATCCCCACGGGTGTCGCCTTACCATGGCCCAGGACCGTTTGCACCTTTTGGCTCACGTATATGATAGTGTCGCTAACATCCATATGACAGAGAACCCGGGCCGACATGGCTAGTCGTGAACCCAAAGCGGCACAGACCTATGGAGACAGGCATACGTGAATCACATCAAGCATGTCAGTCATCAGCGAGTGAAACCGGGCTGTAGCACTGGGCTAACAGCACTCCGGGGAACCCGGGCTGTAGCAGGCTAGGCAGGACTCCGGATGTCACCGCGTGACATTTCCCCAAAGGGACAGACATAGGAAAGAGGTGAAACACATGCCGGCCAGTCAAGTGTCCTGAGCAGTAGTGCTGGGCTAGCAGGACTCCGGTGAACCGGGCTGTAGCGGACTACTATGGCTCGAGGAGCACTAGACTACATTTCCCCATAAGAGAGGCTGCCAAGGATAAACAACTAGATTGTCGGATCCCACACATACCAAGCATTTCAATCATACACACAATATGCTCGATATGTGCAAATACAACATGGCATCACAACAAAACTCTACAACTCAAGTACTTATTTAAAGGCTCCAAAGAGCCATACATAACATATTCATACAGGTAGGGGTCACACGACCTGACACTCAAGTCATACAATCATTCAAGCACATGCGGGAGCAACTAGTCTGAGTACAGGCACTAGAAAGAAAGAAGGCTTCTCGAAGGCTGTCTATCTACATAGAGCCCTCCATGGCCATGAGCACCACCTGGGTGGCAAGTCACTCATCGACGTCGAGATCTAGATAAAACCCGTTGGAGGGGGCGGTGTTGTCGTCTGAAAACAGTAATTAAGAAAACATGAGTACAAACGTACTCAGCAAGTCTTACATCAAAACCTACTATACATGCTCATTCTCAAGAAGGTGGTGGAGCTATTGCAGCAAGCCAGCTTTGACTCTTGGCTAACCTATCCTACGAGACTCCACTAGTAAAATAGTTTTCGCACACGAGTCCACTACTCACCAACACAATACTCCACCGGGGATCCTCCCTCGTCAACCTACGAGAGGGCCATCCTTGGTACTCACACTTATCTTGAGTCTTTTAGTAGTATCCATTAACTTGTCTATGAACTGTATAGGCAACCAAGTAGTCCTTTACCGCGGACGCGGCTATTCGAATAGTTTTATACCCTGCAGGGGTGTACTTCATCACACATGTTTCCACCACTTAGCGTCTGCACACGACATCTGCTCAGCAGACTTCAAGCGAAAACTGACGTGGGTGTAGACCACGACCTGACTAACCGCACAAGTCTCTAGTCCAGGTTTATTGCCTATTCAGGTTCCATCCGCAAGGAGATCCGGCCGGGGTGTCCTGAACGGCCCCAAACGATGTGTGCAGGGTTCCCGAGACACCACACGGGCGACTCGGTACACCGTGCCATGGTGTATCTACTGCATCATAGCCCACCCCTAGGGTCAGCGCTACGCACGGCCGCCAACACATAACCTACAAACACCAGAAACTACTTGCAACTCCTGGACAGAGGACGAGAGGGGTCAGTAAGTCGAGCGGGGTCATATTTCAGGGCCCAATGTGTGGAGTAGCTGAATCCTAAATCACGCATACAGATCTCAGTTCTTATGGACGGCCTCAATGAAACAACCCACCATGTACTCCTACATGGCCTCTCATCGATACCTTTACCAAAACATGTTAACACATCCCTCACATTACCGACATAATCATTTCACTCTAGCCCATCATCCAGATGAACCGGACCTGACACAACTCTAAGCATAGCAGGCATAGCAAGGTAGGAAACACATACATGGCTCAATCAACTCCTACACATGCTAGTGGGTTTCATCTAGTTATTGTGGCAATGATAGGTCATGCAGAGGATAAGGGTTCAACTACCGTAGCACACACCAGTTTGAATCGCGTTGTCTTAATGTAGTAAACAAGAGCAGAAGCGACAACATGGGTTTGTATCGGAATGATCAATGGGTTGCTTGCCTGATGTAGTGGTAGTAGGGTACTGCCCATCAGACGGATACTCGGGGTTATCCTCGGAGGCAGAACCTACCACGAAAGACACACCAAACATAATCAACACATGACAATATGCAACAATATGATGCATGCTATGACATGGCAAAAATGAATGTGTCTTGGCCTAATGCAAGATAAAACAGAAAGGAATGAACTCATTGGAATCAAAGATTCAAATGTTAGTTCATTTAACATAGCCTTATTACTGCATAACCTTATTTTGCTTAAACAACAAGGTTATCTTGTTTTGTCATGCATGAAACTAGTACGGATGGATAGATTGAATTTTTCTGATCATTTTTCATATATAATTTGTTTGATTTGGAGTTATGGTTTATTTTCTATGATTTTTAGAAGTTTTGGCTATTTTCTGGAATTTCCTATATAAAAATAAATCCAGAAAAAGAATAAATGCGTCAGCACTACGTCACTATGACGTCAGCGAGTCAAAGGCACCAGGGCCAGTAAACCTGACTGGTGGGCCCTGTCTGTCACTGTCATAGCTAATTAACAAGATTAAGTTAGTACTAATTAACTGTCAGTGGGGCCTGGGCCCACATGTCAGTGACTAAACTAATTAAAATTAGTTAACACTAATCCTAAACTAATTAGAAGGCCGTCCCCACCTGTCATAGGCTCAGGGGGGAGGTCAACCTGGGCCCACGCGTTAGTCCACGGTCAAAAAGTGGTCAAACTCGTCGGCGTTTAGACGCCGACGAGGCTAGACGCGGCGGAGCAGCGCGGGTTTTGCACTCCGGCGACGAAAAGGACGGTGGAGACCATCTACATGATGCGGGGAGTGAGCCGCGTCGAGTGGTGGCAGTGGGTGGAGCTGGGGTGGTTGGAAAAGATGGCGCTGAGCACGACCGCGGCGGCCGGAGTTCGGGCGAGGTCGAACTAGTCGCTAGCAGGCACGACGAGGGGCGTGCGTGGGTGCTATGGGCTCCTGCGAGTGCGTTGAAGATGATGGCATGCTCGGTTGCGACCCAACGTGGCTGTGGCCACGACGGCGACATGCGGTGGCGGCGGCGAGCTTCGGCCACGGTGGTTAGTAAGGCTAGAGGAGGAGATAGACGGCGGGGAGTGAGGGGCTCGGTACAGGAGCTCACGGCGGTTGCAGGACGCATCTCAGTGGGCTCGGGGGAGGTCGGACGACGTCGGGGCGTTGCCGGCGATCTCGGTTGCTCGAGGTAGAAGGCAACCGTGGTGATGACATTTGGGGGCGTCCGGGGCGGCGTGGCTCGGCGGAGAGGACGAGGGCGACAAGGCGGGGCTTCTGGGTCGGTAAGAGAGGAGAGGGGGGCACGATGGTCACGGTGGTGCTTGTCGGCGGCGACGGCTGCGCTCGGCAGGGGATGGGGAGAGAACCAGAGGGGGAAGAGGGGCACGGGGAGAGTGGGGAGAATGAGAGGGGAGCGAGGGTGAGTGCGTGGCACCCGTAGGCGCGCCCGGGGTGTCGGCAGAAGCAGGAGGTGGCCGGCGTGTGGACGCGGGCGGCGGCCACGCGCCTCTCGTCCTCCTGGCGAGAGGAGGAGGATGACTGGCAGGAGCCAGTGGGCTGGGCTGAGCTGGGCCAGGCCAGGCGATAGGTAAGTCCTCTAACTCTCTCTCTCTCTCTTTCGGTTTGCTTTTATTTATTTCCTGCTGTGTGTATTGAAATAGAATAAATACTATTTCATTTCCAAAAACTCTAGAAATATTCAGAGACACATTTGGGAATATTCCCAACTGCCTAAAAATGCTTCCAAGATTATTTGAGCACTTTAAAATATTTATAGCATTTAAAATGCCCAAATTCAAATACTTATGGCTTGTTCAAAAAAATCCAGAATGGCTCCATAAATTGCAAGACCATTTTGGCAGAGGTTTTAGTCAAGACCAAAAATGGTGGGCTTTTATGAAGGGCATGTTGGGTTCATTGAAATTCCAATTGTTGGAAATTAGCATTTTCAGGGGGGTGTTGGGGGTTCTGTCATCCCCATTTCAAATTTAAAATAAATTTAAACATGATGCACAAGTTCATCCAACCCTAATGCATGACTAAAAGCAGGGATGTGACAACTCACCCCCATTCAAAAGAATCTCGTCCCGAGATTTAGTATCCTCCGGGAAGAAGGTGGGGTACTCGACTCGAAGATGATCCTCCCTTTCCCAAGTGGCTTCCTTTTCGGAATGGTGTGACCACTGAACTTTGAGAAACTTGATATTATGGCGTCGAGTGGTACGCTCGGCTTGATCAAGGATACGAACGGGATATTCTCGATATGGGAGGTTATCTTGTAGATCAAGCGTTTCGTGGTCCACTCCACGGATATGATCCGCGAAGCAACGCCTGAGTTGAGAAACGTGGAAGACATCGTGAACTCTGGAAAGATGCGAAGGTAGTTCCAATTGGTAGGCAACTTCTCCTCGTTTGGCAAGAATGCGAAAGGGTCCAATGTAACAAGGAGCCAATTTGCCTTTGATACCGAAACGATGGGTTCCGTTTAATGGAGTAACCCAAAGGTAAGCCTTCTCGCCAACTTCATAAGTCATGAGCTTATGTTTATGATCATATTGGCTCTTTTGACGAGATTGGGCTGTTTTCAATTTCTCACGAATAACGCGAACCTGCTCTTCTGCTTCCCGAATCATATACGGGCCAAAGAGTTATCTTTCGCCGGTTTCTGACCAGTTAAGAGGCGTTCGACATTTTCGTCCATAGAGAACTTCGAAAGGAGCTTTGCCCAAGCTAGCTTGATAACTATTGTTATAGGGAAACTCCGCGAATGGAAGGCATTTCTCCCAACCCATTCCGAATGAGATGACAGAAGCTCGGAGCATATCTTCCAGAATTTGATTGACTCGCTCTACTTGACCACTTGATTGAGGATGGAAGGCGGTGCTAAAAGAGAGACGAGTTCCCATAGCATTTTGGAAACTTTCCCAAAATCGAGAGGTGAAGAGACTCCCACGGTCTGAGTTAACTTCCAATGGGACACCATGAAGAGAGACTATTCGGGAGATGTATAAATCAGCTAGCTGGCTAGCGGTGATACTCTCACGAAAAGGTAGGAAATGGGCTACTTTGGAAAGACGGTCAATCACGACGCAGATGGCATTATTCCCTCTCTTGGTCCTGGGAAACCCAGTGATGAAATCCATACTGATTTTATCCCATTTCCACTCAGGAATAGACAAAGGTTGAAGGGTGCTAGCAGGCCGTTGATGCTCTGCTTTAACACGACGACAGACGTCGCAGCTAGCAATATATTGAGCAATTTCTCTCTTCATCCTAGTCCACCAAAACCTCTGGCGTAGGTCTTGATACATCTTGGTACTACCGGGATGAATGGTAAGAGGGGAGTCATGAGCTTCCTTAAGAATCAACTGGCATAAATGTTGTTTCTTCGGAACCACCAAGCGGTTCTCGAAGAAGACAACACCTTGCTCATCCATGGAAAAACATTTAGCAACTCCGCTAGCGATGTTTTCCTTAATCCGGGATATGCCGTTATCACGTTTCTGGGAAGTTATAATTTGATCTGTAAGGTTAGGCTTCGCCACCAGGGTGGATAGGAATCCTCGAGGAACAATGTGAAGATTAAGCTTACGAAATTCCTCATGGAGAAGTGGTTGACTTTGTTGTAACATCAGGTTGTTACAATAAGATTTACGACTTAGCGCATCAGCCATGACATTGGCTTTGCCCGGGTGTAAGTTATTCCTAAGTCGTAATCCGAGATCAACTTGACCCAACGTCATTGCCTAAGATTCAAATCCGGTTGGGTGAAGATATATTTCAAACTTTGGTGATCGGTGAAGATCTCACAACGATTACTGAGGAGGTAATGTCGCCAAGTTTTGAGTGCATGGACTACAGCTGCAAGCTCTAGATCATGTGTGGGATAGTTTTCCTCATGTGGGTGTAATTGCCGTGAAGCATAGGCAATTACCTGACGATCTTGCATGAGTATGCAACCTAGTCCTTGTCGCGAGGCGTCGCAATAGATAATAAAGTCCTTGGAGAAATCTGGTGGTACCAGTACGGGAGCAGATGTTAGGCGTCTTTTCAGTTCCTGAAAGCTGAACTCGCACTATGGGGTCCACTCGAACTTTTTATCTTTCTTGAGGAGTTCAGTTAGAGGTTTAGCAACCTTGGAGAAATTCTCGATGAAGCGGCGGCAATAGCTCGCTAAGCCAAGGAAGCTCCGAACTTGCTTGACCGTCTCAGGTGGAGTCCAATCAAGGACGGCTTGAACTCGCTTGGGATTGACAGCAATACCCTTACCAGAGATTACATCGCCTAGATAGGTCACTTCTGGCAACCAAAATTCACACTTGGAGAATTTGGCATAAAGGCGATGCTCTCGAAGTTTCGTCAATACCAGCCTTAGATGTTCGGCATGTTCCTCTTCATTCTTGGGGTAGATGAGTATGTCATCGAGGTATACTATGACGAATTTATCCAAATACTCCATGAAGACCGAGTTCATAACCGAGAGAAGGTGGCTGGGGCATTGGTTAAACCGAAGGACATAAGGGTGTACTCATATTGGCCATAACGAGTAACAAAGGCCGTTTTGGGAATGTCCCCGTTTCTGATTTTGATTTGATGGTAGCCCAACCTCAAATCCATCTTGGAAAAGACCGAGGATCCAGCGAGCTGGTCATACAGATCGTTGATCCTGGGAAGCGGATACTTGTTCTTGATAGTGACCAAGTTGACAGGTCGGTAATCTACAACCATCCGATCCATTCCATCCTTCTTCTTGACAAAGAGGATGGGGCAAGCCCAAGGAGAGGAACTAGGACGGATGAAACCCCTTTTCAAGGACTCATCGAGTTGGTTCTTAAGCTCGGCTAGTTCTAAGGGTGCCATCTTATAGGGTCTCCTAGAAATTGGAACGGTTCCTGGAACAAGGTCTATCACAAACTCGACATCCCTGTCAGGTGGAACACCTGGCAGTTCTTCTGGAAAGACATCCGGAAAGTCTCGGACTACCGGAATATCCTCAAGGTCTGGAAGGGGGTTGGCATTTAGGAAGTAAAGCTGGCGCTTGGCCACTCGAGTTAAGACATTAACTGTCTTGCCCGATGGGTGAGTAAGTTGAACAGTTCTAGTGGCACAATCAATCTTAGCATAATGAGCTGACATCCAGTCCGTACCCAAGATGATGTTAATGTCCAAGGACTGGAGAGCTATTAAAGATGCAAGAAAGACAAGTCTATCGACAAGAATTTCGTTCCCATGGCTTACTCTAGAAGTTTGCCATTTGGAACCCGGAGTTTGAATTACCATGGAAGTGGGCATGTCACAGAATGTCGTGTTATGCAATCGAGCATAGTTCTCGGATATGAATGAATGAGATGCTCCAGTATCGAAAAGAACAGATGCCGGATGGCAATTAACAAGGAGCGTACCAAGGACGACGTTAGGATCCTCATGAGCCTCCTCGGCTGAAACATAGTTGACATGGCCACATGCAATGGTGACCGGCTTGGCGTAGAATGTCTTTCCCGCTGGCTTACCACTAACAACGGACTTTCCAGATTGATTGGGGTTGTTGTTCTGGGGACACTCCCGACTATAGTGACCTGGCTCTCCACACTTGAAACATGTCACAACATTGGGGCGTGGAGCAACATTAGCAGCAGGGTCACCATAGGGCTTGGGCGGTGCAAACTACTGGTTGGGACGAGGCGCCTCAAAGAATGGCCTCGGAATGAACCTAGGTGGCAGTGCCGTGCTTGGAATCCACACCCGGCGCTTCTGAGATCCAGAGCCGGATGAAGAGCCAAAATCACGAGAGTGCTTGCGTGAAGCGTCATAGTCAGACTGGCGTGACTCAGCACTGATGGCTTTATTGACCAACTTCTGAAAGGATGTGCACTTGTGCAGACGAAGATCGCGGCGAAGCTTAGGGCTAAGTCCCTTGCAGAACCTTGCCTTCTTCTTAGCGTCAGTGGATACCTCTTCAGGAGCATATCGTGCTAGATTCCCGAATTCACGACTATATGCATCCATAGTCAGTCTTCCTTGGGTGAAATTGCAGAACTCTTCCCTCTTGCGATCTACGAGACCTTCCGGGATGTGATGCTCACGGAAAGCCTCACTGAATTCAGCCCAAGTAGTGATTTGGCCGACCGGACGCATAGCTTCAAAGTTTTCCCACCAAAGGCTAGCAGGGCCTTCGAGGTGATAGGCAGCATAAGTAACCTTATCAGCTTCGGCTATGTTGGCAGAACATAGCTTGTGGGTGACACTGCGAAGCCAGTCATCCGCGTCGAGGGGCTCGACGGAATGGTTAAACTTTGGTGGGTACAGCTTGATAAAGTCATCGATTGACACCAAATAATTTCGCTGATGGCGTGTAGTGTTCTGGTCAATCCGCTCTAGCAAGCGGGTAGTCTCACGCTTGTTTCTTTCCGCCTCCAGCATCACTTCGGCCAGAGAAGGCGGGTGAGGGAGATTTTCACCCCTAGCTGCACTGGCTTCCCCCTGCTCCGGGGCAGCAGGGTTGCTGCGGGTGTTGACCATCCTAGGAGAAAACAAGACAACGATTTAGATAAGGATGGCACAAACTTAGCAAGGAAGTGCAGAATGTAATGGATACCAGGGAATGCAGAGATGTTCATTGCACGACATGGTAATATAGAAACTGCCATATATATACCATTGGTCATACACACCGTACATAGTTTAGTACAAGCCCAGGCTAGAGTACAACTACGGTGAAAGACATTACATCTCATCGGAGGCATTCCAAGCTCCTATACATTATTTTCCTACACCTCCGAACCATGATACACACCAAGTCGTATCCCACGGTCACACAGGACTGTGGAGAATATAACTACTACAATACTAGTGAAACTACTACTAGCTCAAACGGCTCCGTAGTAATCCTCATAGAAGTCGCCACCAAAGCCTGGAAGTGGAACATGATCATCTGGGAACAGACGGTCCTGCGGAGCCTGCAGACCAAAGGGACTCGGATGTGGCCTTGGTCCCACAGGTGGTGGAAGACGGGGACCACGAGGAGGGGTGATGCCTCCTACATCGCGCCACTCCATACAATCTGGCAATCCAGACTGTACAGGGTACAGATCCCTCAGATCCATGTATCCTGCCTGTACCGCCGGTGCAAACCGAGTCAAAGTGGCCCAGTGATCAGCACGAGAGTTAAAAAGCTCCATACGCAAGGCCCGATTTTTTCGGTCCTTATCCTCGAGCATCTCGGCAGTGGTGTGGAGTAGTGACTCCTCATGTGCGGGGTCAGCATAGATAGCCTGGAGATACCCTTGCGCTCCCGGAAGTGAAGCTGGCATATAACGGAAGTCGGTGTTCCGAAGGAGGCCAGTCCGGACTCGCATGATGGTCATCATGGAATAGGGAGCATCCTGCACAGCCATCTCAACAATAACCCCGAGTCCATAGGAACAGTGAAGGGGCTCAGTGGCTCCAGGATAAGAGGGATATATCCTGACGGTACAGAGGTACTGGCTCTGGTTGAAGTCTCGAAATTGCTCTTCGATAGGGTATTCGGGATACCAGCGGTAACCCGTCTCGATCATTACCCGGAATAACATAGCAGTATGACCGGGCACATCGATGCACCGGGTCAGGCGAACCACTTGGTTTTGAGCACGGGTGGCCATCTGAAAGCACAACAACAATGCAAAGACATTAGAATTTCTAGGAAAAATTGGACAGGATAACAGCTGTAAATGCTCAGAAAAAGATTTAAGACATCCACAACAGTTTGCAATACCACTCAACAACATCATATCAAGGTTCTGATTCAACTGGCAACATACTAAAAGTAGTAGAAACTGTACTAAGGCTTGTAACAACAATCCTATAAGCTACTACGGATTAGTAACACGTGAACCTGATAGAAGAAGAGAGCCTAGTCCATAACCCACGTTGAATGAGAAGAGAATGACTCAGATCAGAGGGCATAAGGTAAGGAGTAAAAAGAGCCTTACGTTCCCTCCCACAATCAATTCCCCTACATATAACTAAAGCATTTCTAGACTCAACATCGACCAGTTTGGCTCAACGAACCTACATGCAGTTCGGCTCTGATACCAATCCTGTCAAGACCCCGATTCCAAGTCACATCAATCTAGCCGGTAACACCTCATATCACATTGCGGCCTCACGCACGGTATCCCCATGGGTGTCGCCTTACCATGGCCCGGGACCGTTTGCGCCTTTTGGCTCACGTATATGATAGTGTCGCTAGCATCCATTTGACAGAGAACCCGGGCTGACATGGCTAGTCGTGAACCCAAAGCGGCACAGACCTATGGAGACATGCATACGTGAATCACATCGAGCATGTCGGTTATCACCGAGTGAAACCGGGCTGTAGCACTGGGCTAACAGGACTCCGGGGAACCCGGGCTATAGCAGGCTAGGCAGGACTTCGGATGTCACCGCGTGACATCTCCCCGAAGGGACAGACATATGAACGAGGTGAAACACATGCCGGTCAGTCAAGTGTCCTGAGCAGTAGTGCTGGGCTAGCAGGACTCCGGTGAACCGGGCTATAGCGGACTACTATGGCTCTAGGAGCACTAGACTACATTTCCACATAAGAGAGGCTGCCAAGAATAAACAACTAGATTGTCGGATCCCACACATACCAAGCATTTCAATCATACACACAATATGCTCGATATGTGCAAATACAACATGGCATCACAACAAAACTCTACAACTCAAGTTCTTATTTAAAGCCTCCAAAGAGCCATACATAACATATTCATACAGGTAGGGGTCACACGACCCGACACTCAAGTCATACAATCATACAAGCACATGCGGGAGCAACTAGTCTGAGTACAGACACTAGAAAGAAAGAAGGCTTCTCGAAGCCTGTCTATCTACATAGGGCCCTCCATGGCCATGATCACCACCTGGGTGGCATGTCACTCATCGACGTTGAGATCTACATAAAACCCGTCGGAGGGGGCGGTGTTGTCGTCTGAAAACAGTAATTAAGCAAACATGAGTGCAAAGGTACTCAGCAAGTCTTACATCAAAACCTACTATACATGCTCATTCTCAAGAAGGTGGTGGAGCTATTGCAGCAAGCCAGCTTTGACTCTTGGCTAAGCTATCCTACGAGACTCCACTAGTAAAATGGTTTTCACACACGAGTCCACTACTCACCAACACAATACTCCACCGAGGATCCTCCCTCATCAACCTACGAGAGGGCCATCCTCGGTACTCACACTTATCTTGAGTCTTTTGGTAGTATCCATTAACTTGTCTATGAACTGTATAGGCAACCAAGTAGTCCTTTACCACGGACGCGGCTATTCGAATAGTTTTATAACCTGTAGGGGTGTACTTCATCACACATGTTTCCACCACTTAGCGTCTGCACACGACATGTGCTCGGCAGACTTCAAGCGAAAACTGATGTGGGTGTAGACCATGACCTGACTAACCGCACAAGTCTCTAGTCCAGGTTTATTGCCTATTCAGGTTCCATCCGCAAGGAGATCCGGCCGGGGTGTCCTGAACGGCCCCAAACGATGTGTGCAGGGTTCCCGAGACACCAAATGGGTGACTTGGTACACCGTGCCACGGTGTACCTACCACATCATAGCCCACCCCTAGGGTCAGTGCTACGCACGGCCGCCAACACATAACCTACAAACACCAGAAACTAGTTGCAACTCCTCGACAGAGGACGAGATGGGTTAGTAAGTCGAGCGGGGTCATATTTCAGGGCCCAATGTGTGGTAGTAGCTGAATCTTAAATCACGCATACAGATCTCAGTTCTTATGGACAACCTCAATGAAACAACCCACCATGTACTCCTACATGGCCTCTCATCGGTACCTTTACCAAAACATGTTCAACACATCCCTCACATTACCGACATAATCATTTCACTCTAGCCCATCACCCAGATGAACCAGACCTGACACAACTCTAAGCATAACAGGCATAGCAAGGTAGGAAACACATACATGGCTCAATCAACTCCTACATATGCTAGTGGGTTTCATCTAGTTACTGTGGCAATGATAGGTCATGCAGAGGGTAAGGGTTCAACTACCGTAGCACACAGCAGTTTGAATCGCGTTGTCTTAATGTAGTAAACAAGAGCAGAAGCGAGAACATGGGTTTGTATTGGAATGATCAATGGGTTGCTTGCCTGATGTAGTGGTAGTTGGGTATTGCCCTTCAGACGGATACTCAGGGTTATCCTCGGAGGCAGAACCTACCACAAAAGACACACCGAACATAATCAACACATGAAAATATGCAACAATATGATGCATGCTATGACATGGCAAAAATGAATGTGTCTTGGCCTAATGCAAGCTAAAACAGAAAGGAATGAACTCATTTGAATCAAAGATTCAAATGTTAGTTCATTTAACATAGCCTTATTAGTGCATTACCTTGTTTTGCTTAAACAGCAAGGTTATCTTGTTTTGTCATGCATGAAACAATTACAGATGGATAGATTGAATTTTTCTGATCATTTTTCATATATAATTTGTTTGATTTGGAGTTATGGTTGATTTTCTATGATTTTTAGAAGTTTTGGCTATTTTCTGGAATTTCCTATATAAAATAAATCCAGAAAAAGAATAAATGCGTCAGCACTACGTCACTATGACGTCAGGGAGTCAAAGGCGCCAGGGCCAGTCAAACCTGACTGGTGGGCCCTGTCTGTCAGTGTCACAGCTAATTAACAGGATTAAGTTAGTACTAATTAACTGTCAGTGGGGCCTGGACCCACATGTCAGTGACTAAACTAATTAAAATTAGTTAACACCAATCCTAAACTAATTAGCAGGTCGGCCCCACCTGTCATAGGCTCAGGGGGAGGTCAACCTAGGCCCACGGGTCAGTCCACGGTCAAGAAGTGGTCAAACTCGCCAGCATTTAGCCGCCGGCGAGGCCAGACGCGGTGGAGCAGCGCGGGTTTTGCACTCCGGCGACCAAAAGGACGGCGGAGACCATCTACGTGATGCGGTGAGTGAGCCGCGTCGAGTGGTGGAAGTGGGTGGAGCTGGGGTGGCCGAAAACAATGGCGGCGAGCACGTCCGTGGCGGCCGGAGTTCGGGCGAGGTCGAACTAGTCGCTAGCGGGCATGGCGAGGGGCGTGCAGGGGTGCTTCGGGCTCCTGCGAGTGCGTTGAAGATGATGGTGTGCTCGGTTGCGACCCAACGTGGCTGTGTCCACGACGGCGACGTGCGGTGGAGGCGGCGAGCCTTGGCCGTTGTGGTTAGTAAGGCTAGCGGAGGAGATAGACGGCAGGGAGCGAGGGGTTCGGTAGAGGAGCTCACGGCGGTTGCAGGACACGTCTCAGCGGGCTCGGGGGAGGTTGGATGACGTCGGGGCGTTGCCGGTGATCTTGGTTGCCCAAGGTAGAAGACGACCGCGGTGATGACGTTTGGGGGCGTCCGGGGCGGCGTGGCTCGGCGGAGAGGATGAGGGCAACGAGGCGGCGCTTCTGGGCCGGTCAGAGAGGCGAGGGGAGCACGGTGGTCACGGTGGTGCTTGTCGGCGGCGACGACTGCGCTCGGCAGGGGATGGGGAGAGAACCAGAGGGGGAAGAGGGGCACTGGGAGAGTGGGGAGAATGAGAGGGGAGCGAGGGGGAGTGCTTGGCACTCGTAGGCGCGCCCGGGGTGTCGGCAGAAGCAGGAGGTGGCCGGCGTGTGGCCGCGGGCGCCGGCCACGCGCCTCTCGTCCTCGTGGCGAGAGGAGGAGGACGACTGGCAGGAGCCAGTGGGCTGGGCCGAGCTGGGCCAGGCCAGGCGATAGGTAAGTCCTCTAACTCTCTCTCTCTCTTTCGGTTTGCTTTTATTTATTTCCTGCTATGTGTATTGAAATAGAATAAATACTATTTCATTTCCAAAAACTCTGGAAATATTCAGAGACACATTTGGGAATATTCCCAACTGCCTAAAAATGCTTCCAAGATTATTTGAGCACTTTAAAATATTTATAGCATTTAAAATGCCCAAATTCAAATACTTATGGCTTGTTCAAAAAAAATCCAGAATGGCTCCATAAATTGCAAGACCATTTTTGGCAGAGGCTTTAGTCAAGACCAAAAATGGTGGGCTTTTATGAAGGGCATTTTGGGTTCATTGAAATTCCAATTGTTGGAAATTAGCATTTTCAGGGGGGGTGTTGGGGTTCTGTAATCCCCATTTCAAATTTAAAATAAATTTAAACATGATGCACAAGTTCATCCAACCCTAATGCATGACTAAAAGCAGGGATGTGACAATGAACCAGCGGATGGCGAACATGGTACGGAGCCGCTGTCCGATCACGGCGACGCCGAGGGTAAAGCTCATCAACCTGTCGCCGGAGAGGAGAACAGTCCGGACGACGATGCACACATCATCCCAGAAAGGCACTTGGAGCAAGAGGACCTCCATAGAAGGCTTATTGCCACTGCGAGGAGTCTGAAGAAGTAGAAGCAAAGGCTTAAGGCCGCGCAAAATATACTCAACAGTAGATGGAACAAAGTGCTCGACACTAAAGAAAAGTACGGTGGCAGCCGCCACACAAAGAGCTGTCCAAAGCGCAAGCTGCTGCCCGAATTCGATGACGAGGCCTTAGAGCCTATACCGCCAAAAAATAAACTGGCCAATCAGCCGGATCGACCACCTCGTGGCCGTGATAGGGTGGCTAAAGATGTCACACATAAGTCAGCACACGATTTACGTGAGGACTTGCACCAAAAAGCCGGTATGACCAGGTCCATCTACGGATCTAGGAAGCGCGCTCCGGCACAGAATCAAAACCGGATAGTACAACCGTCAGAATGCCATGACACATCCAAATACAGGGGTGCCGCACACCCCACATGCTTCACCGATGAGGTTCTGGAACACAGATTTCCTAAAGGATTCAAACCCATTAACATAGAGGCATATGACGGAACGACAGACCTTGGGGTCTGGATTGAGGATTCTATCCTTCATATCCAAATGGCTCATGGAGATGATCTCCACGCCATCAAATACTTGCCCCTCAATTTGAAAGGTCCGTCTCGGTACTGGCTGAAGAGCCTCCCCGAAAACTCAACTTGAAGTTGGGAAGAGCTTGAGGATGATTTTAGTGCTAATTTTCAAGGGACCTATGTCCGACCTCCGGATGCAGACGATTTAAGTCATATAATTCAACAGCCCGGAGAGTCAGCCCGAAAGCTTTGGAACAAATTCCTCACTAAGAAGAATCCAATTGTCGACTGCCCTGACGCCGAAGCCTTAGCAGCTTTCAAACACAGTGTCCGGGACGAATGGCTCGCCAGACACCTCGACCAGGAAGAACCGAGGACAATGGCAGCCCTAACAAGCCTTATGACCCGCTTTTGTGCAGGCGAAGACAGCCAGCTGGCCCGTAGCGGCACCAACAATCCAGGCACATCCGAGGTCAGGATGGCAATGGAAAACCACGACGCAATAAAAGCAAGCGTTGACAACCCAGACAACACGGCGGTAAACGCCGGATTCAGGGGCTCTCGACCCGGTCAACCAAAAAAGCCATTCAAAGGCAACAGAGATGGACCTTCTAGCCTAAACAAGATTCTAGACAGATTATGTCAGATTCATGGCACCTCTGACAAACCGGCAAATCACACCAACAGATAATGCTGGGTCTTCAAGCAGGACGGCAAGCTAAACGCCGAACACAAGGGGAGGGAGACACCAAGCGAAGTCGAGGATGAGCCTCGCTAGCCGAACACTTGGGATAGAAAAAAAATTCCCACCAGAGGTCAAAACAGTGAACATGATTCACGTACCGAAGAGGGGGAGCAAACGCGCACTCCGAGATGTATGCGCCGTGGAGCCCGTCACCCCCAAGTTCAACCCTTGGTCGGCCTGCCCAATCACTTTTGATCGCAAGGATCACCCGACTAGTATCCGGCACGGAGGATCGGCTGCCTTGGTACTAGACCCAATAATTGACGGATACCACCTCACCCGAGTCCTTATGGACGGCGACAGTAGTCTTAATCTGATATATCAGGACACAGTCCGCAAAATGGGGATAGACCCGACAAAAATCAGCCAAAGCAATACTACCTTTAAAGGAGTAATACCAGGCCCAGAGGCCCAATGCACGGGCTCTCTAGTACAAGAGGTTGTATTCGGTTCTCCCGACAATTTCCGAAGTAAAAAGTAAACCTTCAACATCGCTCCATTCCGAAGTGGCTATCAAGCACTACTCGGAAGAACATCCTTCGCTCGTTTCAATGCAATACCGCATTACGCTTATCTTAAGCTTAAGATTCCCAGTCCACGTGGCATCATCATAGTTAGCGGAAACTCCAACCAGACTTTAGCAGCTTTAGCAGCCAAACACTGAACGCTCTCTCCAACCAAACACTGAAGGCTCTCTCCAACCAGAATAAATTATCGGTCGTCAAGACTGCGGACACAGCTAGACGATTCCGGTGCACCACTAGCTGTAACAGCTCAAAATAAACCTAAGACTGGGTCAATGGATATACCCCCATAGGTGGTGCTAGGGGCTTCCCATATGTAAAAAGGACTATAGTTCGGCTTGATCTTATTTAGATCGAATTTTCATTGTTTGTTAAGAATACCAATTTTTCTCACGAAAACTTTCACCTGGGCTTTTCTCTCTTATAGATGATCATCGTGCTATACCCTTCCAGGATACGGCACAACGGAGACACAGGCGCAGACGTGCAGTAGGGCCCCGTTCAAAGGTTTCTTTTTAGATTAAGACCCTGTTTAAACCTTTTTACTGTCTCTTGTTGTTTCATACCCTCAGGATACCTGGAAATTCAGGGCTTATTATCGAGGGCGTTATTCAGCCCAGTATACGTTTAAAGACCGAATACCTTAGGGAGTGTTCGGCGTCGCGAGTTTGGCCTTATATGCATCATCTCCGAATCATGTCTTTGGTCAATAGTTGGGTTTGCCCGGCTCCCGTGTTTTGCTACCTTATGTTCCGCTCTATCGGCTAAGGTGGCACCGGGAGAACTACTGCGATTGTGCCCTGGTTCATCTGGATGAGCATCTCAGTAGAGAAAGCCGAAAACTGACTGTCATAATAAAGCGCGAGACTGGTCAACCACTCCAGGACTCAGCGGAATCTTCGTGATTCCTCCGCATTAACGAAGGACCGGATTCCTGGTCATGTACGTACGCGCACCGTATTCGGATAAGCGCAGAAGTACCAGGGGCTATATAGTAGCCCCACTGTCAAACTCCTATGGCTAAGTGTAAGTGTTAAAGCAATATAGTTCGATTGCCTTGTTCTCCATTCTATCACCTCCTTAATGGACCAAGACGTTGGATGAAGTGTGAATACGCACTTTTCCGAACACCCCCGCATTATATGCGTGGGGGCTGAAGCCGACGACTGCAAACTTTTAGGTTATATACACACAAAAAACAGCCGCACAGGAGGCATCACAATACTTTCAGGCAAAAGTATAAACACAACCTTTATAATCCAAATAGCATTGTTTTTAGAATTGGGATACATGTCACTCGAACATGATACTCTTCGAGCACTGAGCCTCTATTAAACAAGCACCTTCTAGGACTTCTACAAAATAGTGCTCGGCCAAGCCCTGCTCTACGACCGGACCCCGGGTTGTAATAGCTGTGACATCCATCTCTGCCCAGTATGTCTTAACACGGGCAAGAGCAATCCACGCACACTCTATGCACGCGGACCTCTTTATAGTGTCGATATGCGGCACAACACCAAGGAATCATTGCACTAAACCAAAATAACTATTCGGCCTTGGTCTTTCCGGCCAAAGATGATCCACGACAGACCTCATGGCAAGCCCGGACAACCTATGGAGCTCAACCCACTCGACCATTTGCTCATTTAACAGCAGTGGATGTGTTGGCGCACTAAACTGCGACCAGAGCAACTTTTCCACTTCGTGATCTTTTTGATCTTTGAAAAACTTAGTCGCATCAACAAGACTCATTGCCAGGTCCGAATACGCGTCTGCAGCACTCCATAATTGATCCAGAGGGGCATACTTCGGATCTCCGAACTTCGTCCGCAACAAAAAGGGCTTCCCATCCATGATATTTCCGGCTTGACAAAGCTCCTCCTTCGCCGCTCTTATTCTAGAGTGGGTCTCCTTGGCCGCTACCATGGTTTTCTCCAGGTCTGCCGCTTTCGCTTGGCTTTCCTTTTCAAGAAGCTCATACCGTCCGGCGGCCTCCTTCAGCTCAATAGCCATCTTGGCTATTTTATCTTCGCTCTGGCGATGAGCAGCCCGTTCGGCTCTTAACTCTTCGGCCGCTTTTAGGGCGGCTGCATCACTCCTCCTGGCTTGTTCCTTGGCTTGGGCAAGTTCCGCCCGAAGGGTCTCCATGACGGTAGCTCCATCTACAGTCACAGCATACTATAGATACTAGCATCATGCTCCTCTTAATATTTGTTGACCACCCGAAAATACATACCATGTGCCTCGTCAAGCCGCTTGTTCACAAGCGCGATGACAGCATCTGCCGCGTCAAGTTGCCGGCTAAGTCCAGCAAAGTCAGCAGTCCGGCCAGCCACCGGACCGTCAGCCGCCTGCACATGAAAGCAATGCGATCATTACTTGGGACTATGATCCTCTGTTTGCCGCCTCTGGACAGCAACCACAGTCTCAGGGGCTACTATATGTATAGAGCACACCTAGCGTGTGTGGTACCTTCAATTTTTTTAATATAACTTTGCGTACCTCAAAGCCTCTTAGCAGGCTCATAAACGCTTCATGCAACCCACTTTTGGCGGATGAGATCCTCTCAACCACTGTACCCATTAAAGTACGATGCTCCTCTAAGATAGCCGCTTGCTCCAAAAGACCCCTCAGCACGCCCGGTTGTGCACCGGACAATCCCAGACTCTTTCTGTTGCTCTCCTTAGAACCCGAATACTACGAACTTCGGGTGGCCGAAGGGTTACCTTCTGGCCTCGGCAGATCAGGAGAAATCCTCCGTGATGACACCTCAGGGTCGTCCGCCCAGGAGGCGGGGAGCCAGGGGGAGGCGTTTCGCTCTCCATCATCTCCGGAAGATGATCCCCCGAAGACAAACTCTGTTGAGAAGGGCTACGAGCCGGACTGAAAGATATATGTCTTGGTTATTGTCCTCGGAGATAAAGCAGGGTATATTTACCAAAAGTACTCTTGATTCACTTACAACTTGGTGGAGGGCTGCCCCGGCCCCTTGCGGGCATTGCGCGGTAAGGACGCCCTCCGGGGCAGGGCCCCCTGGCGAAGGTTTCTTCCCTCATTTGGAAACCTTTGTTTCCAAGTCTTCAGGGGCGGTCCTTTTCCTTCATTGGAGAGAGGGGATTCTAGATTCTTCTCCCTGATTATTCTCCTTTACGGAGACACTAATTCCCCCGGTTTGGATGAGTAATGAGTGTGGCCCAATTTTGGCTTCTTTATCCCTCCCTTTATCATCCCCTGATGGCACTTGATAAAGTGCATGCTCAAGCATCCGGGCTAGTACAGGATCCGGTGAGCCTTCGGGAAGGGGGGCCGAACACCTGATCATCTTCGCCTTTCTTGTCCTGTCCTGTCCAAGAGCAATTTTTTCGGAATGATACTATGACAAATGACAAGACGACGTGTTCGGCCGCAGAATTACTTACATGGGTATCTGGACGACTGCAGTTTAGACCCGCATCCTCGGTGTTGTCTAGACACTTTATTCGTGATCCGAAGAACAATCCATACATCCCTTCGAGCATCATGCCGAAGAATTGCTGAATAGTTCACGGTCCTTCCGGGTTGAACTCCCAAATACGGAGAGATCGACGTTAGCATGGCAGGACCCGGCGAACTAGCATAACTTGCAGTACCTTGATGAGACTGACATCCCTCCTAAGGAGATCTCAGATGCAACTTTGCAATGTCGGCACGTCAATAAATGGCCGCCAATCCAGCCCCTTGTTGACCCATGACGTCAGTTGTGGCGGGGGGCCTGAACGGAAGGCGGGGGCGGCTGCCCACTTAGTACTTCGGGGAGCTGTGATGTAAAACCACTCCCGCTGCCATAAGTTGGACACCTCCGGGAAGGAACCCTTTGGTCATGGGGCATCGGCGCCTTTGCTTATTATGGCACCTCCACATTCTGCGTGTCGCCCATTGATACGTCCATTTTGCATCATGCTTTTATATCGATATTTATTACATTATGGGTTGTTATTACACATTATTTCACGATACTTATGCCTATTCTCTCTTATTTTACAAGGTTTACATAAAGAGGGATAATGCCGGCAGCTGGGATTCTGGGCTAGAAAGGAGCAAATATTAGAGACCTATTCTGCACAGCTCCAAAAGTCCTGAAACTTCACGGAAGACGTTTTCAGAATATATAAAAAATACCCAGCGCAAGAAGTTCACCAGGGGGGCCACACCCTGCCCACGAGGGTGCGGGGCGCGCCCTACCCCCCTGGGCGCGCACCCTACCTCATGGCCCCCCTGGTGGTCCTCCGATGACCATCTTCTGCTATATGAAGTCTTTCGATGAGGAAAAAATCATAAGTGATCTTCTCGGACAAAACTCCGCCGGCACGAGGGAGAACGTTGGCGGAACCAATCTAGGGCTCTAGCGGAGCTGTTCTGCCGGGGAAACTTCCCTCCGAGAGGGGGGAATCATCGCCATCATCATCACCAACGATCCTCTCATCGGGAGAGGGCAATCTCCATCAACATCTTCACCAGCACCATCTCGTCTCAAAACCCTAGTTCATCTCTTGTATCCAATTCTTGTCTCCATGTCCGGGATTGGTACCTGTGGGTTGCTAGTAGTGTTAATTACTCCTTGTAATTGATGCTAGTTGGTTTATTTGGTGGAAGATCATATGTTGAGATCCTATATGCATATTAATACCCCTCTAATTATGAACATGAATATGCTTTGTGAGTAGTTACGGTTGTTCCTGAGGACATGGGAGAAGTCTTGCTATTAGTAGTCATGTGAATTTGGTATTCGTTCGATATTTTGATGAGATGTCTGTTGTCTCACCTCTAGTGGTGTTATGTGAACGTCGACTACATGACACTTCACCATTATTTGGGCCTAGAGGAAGGCATTGGGAAGTAATAAGTAGAGGATGGGTTGCTAGAGTGACAGAAGCTTAAACCCTAGTTTATGCGTTGCTTCGTAAGGGGCTGATTTGGATCCATATGTTTCATGCTATGGTCAGGTTTACCTTAATACTTTTGTTGTAGTTGCGGATGCTTGCAATAGAGGTTAATCATAATTGGGATGCTTGTCCAAGTAAGGACAATACCAAGAACCGGTCCACCCACATTCCAAATTATCAAGGTACAGAATGCGACTCATATGATCGTGATGAAAACTAGCTTGACGATATTCCCATGTGTCCTCGGGAGTGCTTTTATCTATATAAGAGTTTGTCCAGGCTTGTCCTTTCCTACAAAAAGGATTGGACCACCTTGGTGCACTTTATTTACTTTTGTTACTTGTTGCTCGTTACAAATTATCCTATCACATAACTATCTGTTACCACTTATTTCAGTACTTGCAGAGAATACCTTGCTGGAAACCGCTTATAATTTCCTTCTCCTCCTCGTTGGGTTCGACACTCTTACTTATCGAAAGGACTATGATAGATCCCCTATACTTGTGGGTCATCAAGACTCTTTTCTGGCGCCGTTGCCGGGGAGTGAAGCGCCTTTGGTAGGTGGAATTTTGTAAGGAATATTTAGATAGTGTGCTGAAATTTACGGTCACTTGTTACTATGGAAAGTAATCCTCTGAGGGGCTTGTTTGGGCTATCTTCACCCCGACCAATAGAGCAAAGAGTTTCTCCTCAACCTACTGAACCTACTGAAAATGAAAATGAAAATGTCTTCTTTGAAATTCCTTCGGGTAGGATAGAAAAACTGCTAGCTAATCCTTTTGCTGGAGATGGAACAATGCATCCTGATGAGATCCTAATATATGTTGATGAAGTTTGTGGATTGTTTAAGCTTGCAGGTGTACCCGGAGATGTTGTTAAGAAGAAGGTATTCCCTTTATCTTTGAAGGAATATGCATTGACATGGTATAGGCTATGTGATGATACGGGGTCATGGAACTACAAACGATTGGAATTGGAATTTCATCAGAAGTTTTATCCTATGCATCTTGTTCATCGTGATCACAATTATATATATAATTTTTGGCCTCGAGAAGGAGAAAGCACCTCTCAAGCTTGGGGGAGGCTTAAATCAATGTTATATTCATGCCCCAATCATGAGCTCTCAAGAGAAATGATTATTCAAAATTTATATGCTCGACTTTCTGATAACAATCGCACCATGCTCGATACTTCTTGTGCTGGCTCTTTTATGATGAAGAATATTGAATTCAAATGGGATTTATTGGAAAAAATTAAACGCAACTCTAAAGATTGGGACCTCGACGAAGGTAAGGAGTCAGGTATGACATCTAAGTTTGATTGTGTTACATCTTTTATGGATACCGATGTTTTCCTTAAATTTAGCACTAAATATGGACTTGCCTCTGAGATAGTAGCTTCTTTCTGTGAATCTTTTGCTACTTATGTTGATCTCCCCAAGGATAAGTGGTTTAAATATCATCCTCCCATAGAAGTAAAAGTGGCTGCACCTATTAAAGTTGAAGAAAAGACTATCACTTATAATGATCCTATTGTTCCTACTTCTTATGTTGAGAAACCACCTTTCCCTATTAGGATAAAGGATCATGCTAAAGCTTCAACCATGGTTCGTAAAAGCAATATTAGAACATATACACCTCCTGAGCAAGTTAAAGTTGAACATAATATTGCTATTGTTATAGATGTTTTGGCTGATAATATTGATGGGCATGTTATTTATTTCTGTGATGAAACTGCTAGAAAATCTAAACCTTGTGCTAAAGATAAACCTATACATGTGGTAGGCATGCCTGTTATTTCTGTTAAAATAGGAGATCATTGTTATCATGGCTTATGTGATATGGGTGCCAGTGCTAGTGCAATACCTATTGAACTATATAGAGAAATTATGCATGATATTGCACCTGTTGAGTTAGAAGATATTGATGTCACAATTAAACTTGCCAATAGAGATACTATTTCACCAATGGGAATTGTTAGAGATGTTGAAGTCCTGTGTGGGGAAACTAAATATTCTGCTGATTTTCTTGTTCTTGGTTCCCCACAAGATAGCTTATGTCCCATTATATTTGGTAGACCCTTCTTAAACACTGTTAATGATAAGATAGATTGCATAAAGGATGTTGTTACTATCGGTTTAGATGATATGTCTCATGAATTTAATTTCTCTAAATTTAGTAGACAACACCGTGAAGAAGAATTACCTAGTAAGGATGAAATTATTGGTCTTGCTTCTGCTGTCGTACCTCCTAGTGATCCTTTAGAACAATATTTGCTAGACCATGAAAATGATATGTTTATGAATGAAAGAAGGGAAATAGATGAAGTATTCTTTAAACAGGAACCTATTCTAAAACACAATTTTCCTGTTGAAATCCTAGGGGATCCTCCTCCACCCAAGGGTGATCCCGTGTTTGAGCTGAAACCGTTGCCTGATACTCTTAAATATGTTTATCTTGATGAGAAAAAGATATATCCTATTATTATTAGTGCTAACCTTTCAGAGCATGAGGAAGAGAGATTATTGAAAACTCTGAAGAAGCACCGTGCTGCTATTGGGTATACTCTTGATGATCTTAATGGCTTTAGTCCCACTCTATGTCAACATAAAATAAATTTGGAATAAGATGCTAAACCAGTTCGTGATCATCAACGACAGCTGAATCCTAAAATGAAAGAAGTGGTAAGAAAGGAAATACTAAAGCTCCCGGAGGCAGGTATAATCTATCCCATTGCTGATAGTCAGTGGGTAAGTCCTGTCCATTGTGTCCCTAAGAAGGGAGGTATTACTGTCGTTCCTCATAATAAAGATGAATTGATTCCTCAAAGAATTATTACAGGTTATAGGATGGTAATTGATTTCCGCAAATTAAATAAGGCCACTGAAAAGGATCATTACCCCTTACCTTTTATCGATCAAATGCTAGAAAGATTATCCAAACATACACATTTGTGCTTTCTAGATGGTTATTCTGGTTTCTCTCAAATACCTGTGTCAGCCAAGGATCAATCAAAGACTAATTTTACTTGCCCTTTTGGTACTTTTGCTTATAGACATATGCGTTTTGGTTTATGTAATGCACCTGCTACCTTTCAAAGATGCATGATGGCTATATTCTCTGACTTTTGTGAAAAGATTTCTGAGGTTTTCATGGACGATTTCTCCGTCTATGGATCTTATTTTGATGATTGCTTGAGCAACCTTGATCGAGTTTTGTAAAGATGTGAAGAAACTAATCTTGTCTTGAATTGGGAAAAAGTGCCACTTTATGGTTAACTGATACGTCCATTTTGCATCATGCTTTTATTTCGATATTTATTGCATTATGGGCTGTTATTACACATTATGTCACAATACGTATGCCTATTCTCTCTTATTTTACAAGGTTTACATAAAGAGGGAGAATGCCGGCAGTTGGGAGTTTTGGCTGGAAAAGGAGCAAATATTAGAGACCTATTCTGCACAACTCCAAAAGTCCTGAAACTCCACGGAAGACGTTTTCCAAATATATATAAAATACTGAGATCAACAACTTCACCAGGGGGCCACACCCTGCCCACGAGGGTGGGGCGCCCCCCTACCTCGTGGGCCCCCTGGTGGCCCTCTGGTGACCATCTTCTGCTATATGAAGTCTTTCGATGGGGAAAAAATAACAAGCCATATTCTTGGACGAAACTCCGCCGCCACGAGGCGGAACCTTGGCGGAACCAATCTAGGGCTCTGGCGGAGCTGTTCTGCTGGGGAAACTTCTCTCCTAGAGGGGGAAATCATCGCCATCGTCATAACCAACGCTCCTCTTATCGGGAGAGGGCAATCTCCATCAACATCTTCATCAACACCATCTCCTCTCAAAACCCTAGTTCATATCTTGCATCCAATTCTTGTCTCCAAGTCCGGGGTTGGTGCTAGTAGGTTGCTAGTACTGTTAATTACTCCTTGTAGTTGATGCTAGTTGGTTTAATTGGTGGAAGATCATATGTTCAGATCCTATATGCATATTAATACCCCTCTGATTATGAACATGTTTATGCTTTGTGAGTAGTTACGTTTGCTCCTGAGGACATGGGAGAAGTCTTGCTATTAGTAGTCATGTGAATTTGGTATTCGTTCGATATTTTGAAGAGATGTATGTTGTCTCTCCTCTAGTGGTGTTATATGAACGTCGACTACATGACACTTCACCATTATTTGGGCCTAGAGGAAGGCATTGGGAAGTAATAAGTAGATGATGGGCTGCTAGAGTGACAGAAGCTTAAACCCTAGTTTATGCGTTACTTTGTAAGGGGCTGATTTGGATCCATAGGTTTCGTCCTATCGTTAGGTTTACCTTAATAATTTTGTTGTAGTTGAGGATGCTTGCAATAGAGGTTAATCATAAGTGGGATGCTTGTCCAAGTAAGGGCAGCACCCAAGCACCGGTCCACCCACATACCAAATTATCAAAGTATTGAACGCGAATCATATGAGCGTGATGAAAACTAGCTTGACGATATTCCCATGTGTCCTCGAGAGCGCTTTTCTCTATATAAGAGTTTGTCCAGGTTTGTCCTTTGCTACAAAAAGGATTGGGCCACCTTGCTTCACTTTATTTACTTTTGTTACTTGTTGCTCGTTACAAATTATCCTATTACAAAACTATCTGTTACCGCTTATTTCAGTACTTGCAAAGAATACCTTGCTGGAAACCGCTTATCATTTCCTTCTGCTACCCATTGGGTTTGACACTCTTACTTATCGAAAGGACTACGATAGATCCCCTATACTTGTGGGTCATCATTAATGAAGGTATTGTCTTGGAGCATAAAGTTTTTGGAAGAGGTATTGAATTTGATAAAGCCAAGGTTGATGCTATTGAAAAGATGCCATGCCCCAAGGACATCAAAGGTATAAGAAGTTTCCTTGGTCACGCTGGATTTTATAGGAGGTTCATTAAGGACTTCTCAAAAATTTCTCGACCTCTGACTAATTTATTACAAAAAGATATACCATTTGTCTTTGATGATGATTGTGTAGAAGCATTTGAAATACTTAAGAAAGCAATGATCTCTGCACCTATTATTCAGCCACCTGATTGGAATTTACCCTTTGAAATTATGTGTGATGCTAGTGATTATGCTGTAGGTTCTGTTCTTGGGCGAAGAGTTGATAAGAAATCAAATGTTATTCAATATGCTAGTAAAACCCTAGACAATGCTCAAAGAAATTATGCTACTACTGAAAACGAATTCTTAGCAGTTGTATTTGCTTGTGATAAGTTCAGACCTTATATTGTTGATTCTAAAGTAACTATTCACACTGATCATGCTGCTATTAAATATCTTATGGAAAAGAAAGATGCTAAACCTAGACTTATTAGATGGGTTCTCTTGCTACAAGAATTTGACTTACATATTGTTGATAGAAAGGGAGCTGAGAACCCCGTTGCAGGCAACTTGTCTAGGTTAGAAAATGTGCTTGATGACCCACTACCTATTGATGGTAGCTTTGCTGATGAGCAATTAAATGTCATAAATGCTTCTCATACTGCTCCATGGTATGTTGATTATGCTAATTACATTGTTGCCAAATTCATACCACCTAGTTTCACATACCAGCAAAAGAAAAAGTTCTTCTATGATTTGAGACATTACTTTTGGGATGACCCACATCTTTATAAAGAAGGAGTAGATGGTATCACTAGATGTTGTGTACCTGAGCATGAACAGGAACAGATCCTACGCAAGTGTCACTCCGAAGCTTATGGAGGACACCATGCTGGAGATAGAACTGCACATAAGGTATTGCAATCTGGTTTTTATTGGCCTACTCTCTTCAAGGATGCCCATAAGTTTGTCTTATCTTGTGATGAATGTCAAAGAATTTGTAATATTAGTAGACGTCAAGAAATGCCTATAAACTATTCACTCGTTATTGAACCATTTGATATTTGGGGCTTTGACTATATGGGACCTTTTTCCTACCTCTAATGGATATACACATATTTTAGTTGCTGTTGATTACGTTACTAAGTGGGTAGAAGCTATTCGAAATAGTAGTGCTAATCATAACACTTCTATTAAAATGCTTAAAGAAGTTATTTTTCCAAGATTTGGAGTCCCTAGATATTTAATGACTGATGGTGGTTCACATTTTATTCATGGTGCTTTCCGTAAAATGCTTGCTAAGTATGATGTTAATTAAAGAATTGCATGTCATTATCACCCTCAGTCTAGTGGTCAAGTAGAATTGAGTAATACAGAGCTCAAATTAATTTTGCAAAAGACTGTCAATAGGTCTAGAAAGAATTGGTCCAAGAAACTTGATGATGCATTATGGGCCTATAGAACAGCATATAAAAATCCTCTGGGTATGTCTCTGTATAAAATGGTTTATGGAAAATCATGTCACTTACCTCTCGAACTAGAACACTAGGCATATTGGGTTATTAAAGAGCTCAATTATGATTTTTAAACTTGCCGGTGAGAAGAGGTTATTTGATATTAGCTCACTCAATGAATGGAGAACCCAAGCCTACGAAAATGCCAAGTTGTTTAAAGAAAAAGTTAAAAGATGGCATGGTAAAAGGATACAAAAGCATGAATTTAATTTGATGATTATGTATTGCTATATAACTCTTGTTTAAGATTTTTTCCACGAAAACTTCTCTATAAATGGGAAGGTCCTTACGTTATCGAGGAGGTCTATCATTCCGGTGCCATAAAAATCAACAACTTCGAAGGCACAAATCCGAAGGTGGTGAACGGTCAAAGAATCAAACATTATATCTCAAGTAATCCCATAAATGTTGAAACCAATGTTATTGAAACCGTAACCCCGGAGGAATACATAAGGGACACTTGCCGGAACGTTTCAGACTCCGAAAAGGAATAGGTATGTGGCACGTTAAGTAAACCGACTCCAAAACAGTTTTTAAGGCAATATTTCTCCGTTTTGGAATACTTACAAAAATAGAAAAATAAGAAGCAGTCCGGGAAGGACACGAGGCCTCCATGAGGGTGGAGGGCGCGCCCTACCCTAGTGGGCGCGTCCCCTACCTCGTGGGCACCTCGTGCGCTCTTCGGGCTCTGTTTTCGTACACGACACGTATTTTGGTCGGTAAAAGTTCATTATATATTCTCCTGGAGGTTTTCACTTCCGTATCACACAATTATCCTCTGTTTGTGTTTCGAGCTGTGGTTGCGCAAGATTAGAGCAAGATGTCTTCGCAAGAGTCAATCGGGGAGAGCCGGGTGTCTCATCCGGCACCCAGATCAATGACAAACAACAACGTTGACCACTTTGCGCCAGCAACGGAGGAAGAGATGGAGGCTGATTTAAAGAGAGTAGATGCCATGGAGGAGGATCAAGAAGTCACCTCTCGCTTCCGAGCTGGATTCACAATGGGGGAACTGCAGAGCTCAGCTATTCCAAACTCGGTTATCCCTTCCAATGTTAGACTTCTTTCTTATGAGAATATGAAAAAGAGTGTCACTGGTTCTCCCGCAGCTATGCAGCACCCTTGGGTGCAGGGAGCTTTGGCTGTTACAGGAAAGCTTCGAAAGGAAATAATGGACCTCAAGCAACAAGTCAATAAGCTCGAGGAGGAAAATCATATCCTAAGTGGCATCATCGCCAAGAATATCACATCACCATCCCCGAAAAGAGAGACATAATCACATGGGTACACTACTAGGGAAAAGCCTAGCAGTAGCACTGGTTTTTGGCCTATCAGTAGCGCGGGTAAGCGCACTACTGATAAGGCGCTACAGCTAATGCTTAGCAGTAGCGCCTAGTGGCACTCGCTACTACTATATCTACTTAGTAGTAGCGCTTTCCAAGTCAATTGCTACTGCTAATTATTAGTAGCGCTCTCGAAAACAACCGCTACAACTATTATTCCCTATTCCATTTCTTTTGAATTTTAGGTCGTATTCATATACCAGTATACAATTTTTCATACAGTAGCAATTTAGAGATTGGTTTTACATCGTAATGAGTTATTAAATAACTAGGTGAAAGAACCTTGGATTAGTTTCAAGTGCATGGATCTAAAGTAACCAATGGTCACTTTGGATCCATCCATTTGAAACTAATCGACGGTTCTTTCACCCAATGACATAATAACTCTTCATCATAATCATAATATCATTAACAACTTATCAACATAATATATCATTGTCATATAACTAATCATAATCATCATTTTCTTCCATGATGGGACATCATATAACAACTTCGTCACTAGTTATAATAACAACTCGTCCTCCTCATCATCATAGTACTCATAGTCACTACTCCTACTCAGCATCACCATCAAGTCTAATACATTGTAGTCATATATAATCAACACTAACTAATTGTTCTTAATACTTAGGATCTACTCCTCTCTCGTATCTAAAATACCATAAAACAGATAAACCGGTCCTTCACCATAATGAAGAATGGACATAAACCTATCTCCAACTTGTGGCTTGCGCACATTCATTTTGTCTCCAATTATTTGCGTGTGCGCATTCATCACTTTGCTCCATTCTTTGAATTTGAGCCTTCCATCGTTTGAAGAAATCGAGTATGCAGTATGGTAAGCCTCCGAAGGAGTTGGTCGTAAGCTATCCATATGCATATCACCTTCGGTAAATAGCATGTCAGACACAACCTGCTTCGGGAGCCTCTGTTCAAAAACGAAATAGTAACATATATAGTTAGCAATGGTTTACTTAAGAATAATGTATGCAATGAAGTTACCATCATTAACAAAATCTTACCAAGTTTTTAGCAATGAAGTTATCATCAAGCAATGTATGGACTAGTGGCACGTATCTAGTACAATTTTGGCTGATAGAGTGACTGGTTTTGAAGGCCTCAACATCTTCTATGAATGAGACAAGTTAACCTTTCTCCTCACAATTAAGCTTGGAGTCATAGCTATAGTATGTGTTGTCTACTATCTTCCGAGTATTTCTTGAAAATAAGAAATAAGCTGAAAATTATAAATAAATAAGTTTAGTATGGACAAACACCAAATATTTTTAAATTAACAACATAAATTACTGAACTTAACAAATTAGTTTGACAAACTCACATCTAGGCAAAACTGGAGGCATATCCACATCCACCCAGATGTCGATATTATCATCATCATCATAATCATCGGGACGAATATCAAATATTATTCGCATTCCCTCCTCAAATCCATATGCACCCAGAGAGCTTCCCATTTAGAGCAACCGAAATGGGAGCGATCGACCGCATTGTAGAACTTAACCAGAAACTCGTAACCATGTTTAGTTCTTAAGTGAGCCCTCTTCGTCTCCACATTCTCAAAGTCATCTAACCCAAAACCAAGCTTCTCCAATACATATGGTCTAGCATGGCATGGGATGTACTAATCGAGTTGAAAAAAATCCATAAATTACACGTTGAACAAAAGAAGCACAAGTGATAATATTAATTACAATGAAATGTTTGTCGTTGCATACCGTACAAACATCGAAGGTCTCTTCCAGCTTCACGGTGAAAAACCTATCATTTTGCAGGTGAGGAAACATGTCGCACACACCTCGGTCATCATAGCAGTACCCGCACTCCGGGATCCCATCGTCATCAGACATCTCCTGTGTTCAAAATTCAGATATTATAACTCGACAGCAAAACCCAAAAAATATGGCATGACCTTTAATAAAAAGGACACATCGAGCGCCTGAAATTTGCCGGAACGGAAATTAATCAACACTCCGGCAAAACATAGGCCACTTGTCGATGGTCATTGCATTTCAATGATTCAAAATATGAAAAAAAACATTCGAAAATATCTTATATAAAATCCTAACACTAATTAAACTAGTTTTATTAACTACTTACTAAATGAACTAGTTTTATTAACTACTTACCAAATAAACTGGTTCTATTAAGCACTTACTAAATAAACTAGGTCCATTAAGCACTTAATATAAATAAGCTAGTTATATTAATCACTTGTTAAATAAACTAGTTACCTACGATTTGCAAAAACAGTGACAAGGGAGGGAGGGAGGAGAGAGGAGGGGTAGGGGCGGCCGAAGGAGGAG